>NC_142830.1:10942888-11247509 GCF_057945365.1 Rhopilema esculentum
AGAATTCAAATGGATGCTATGTTAACAGACAAAGAGTTGGTAATCTCCTCAAGACAAAAAGAAGACAAATGATAATAACCAACAAAAGTACTCAATAATGTGCTTAATACATCATTTTCATTTTCCTCTTTCTTCTTATTCTTTTTCTTTCTTACAAATGATAATAACAAACAAAAGTACTCAATAATGAGCTTACATCATCTTCATTTTCCTCTTTCTTCTTCTTCTTTTTCTTTCTTTTTTGCACCCTTTTCTTTTTTTTCTTTTCTTCTTCAGCAGGTTTGATATCAATACCCTTAGTAGATAAATTTCAAGAATCAATTTCAAGTTTACAACTTTGCAAAATGAGTCTACTGTATATAGTAAAAGATCATTATTCATCATATTGACAAGCTATATCATTACATTTAATACTTACCCTCTTCTTCATCCAAGAGATATGCTGATTTGCTTTAGTTTGGAGTCTTCTCTCTTTCCTTAACAATTTTCTACCTTTTAACCTTTCATCTGTTTCAAAAGTAGAGCAAATTAAGAAAAAACTAAAAATACAAGTTTCTAGCAAAATTTTTCTATGATTCAATAAATGTTTTTGATCTTACTTTTCCATATTTCTTTATGCTAGCATTGCAAATTTTAAGAGGGGCTTTGAACCAAACATCAACAGTTATTTACCTAATCCTACACAAAATAAATGATAATCCTAATTACAGATAAACAATTTACAAGGAGCTTAGAGCACTGGTAGTTTGGGACATACTCAGAAGTTTACATTTGCTAACAAAAGTATTGAGCTCAAGCTTTTCAAACAATACCAAACAACCTTCTCCAAACTCCTGTCAAGTAGAAAAGAAAAAACAGTGATAAAGCAATGATACAAAAATAAAGTTCCATCTTAATAAATAAAGAAGACATTGAAAGTGAGACATACTTTTTACTGATGTTCTTTTTGGCAATTCCAGATCCTCAGCATTACAGTCTGGGTATGAATAAAAAGTGGATCTTTAATCATTATTTACAAAATAACTTGCATTGATAGAGGTACCAGATTTTAACAAAGCACCAGATTTGTTTTAGCACTCTTTATGCACTCTTAACTGCTTTGCATGCATAACAGGTGACTTTGAGCAGGTATTTTAATATTGTAAAGAGCAGGGGTTTGGGATGTATGCATGCATTTTTACATGGCCATAAGGTCAACTAAGCATCTAAGCCCAAATTTGAACTTTTTTTCAAGATAGATATGTTTTTTTAACAAAAATGCTATGAAATAATTTAATTTTATCATGATTGTTTATTTGGTGTGTAATTTAAAATTTTTAGCAAGCTATACCAAATAGAAAATATTTCCCTGACCAACAAGACCCCAAAAAAGTGGACTGGGTATGAACAGCAATTTAGTTTTTAGTGCATTACATTCTGTGCCCTTTTTGCTTTACTGATCATCAACTTATTTAGTGATAATGCATAACTAAACTAAGAAAAATAACTTCTTGTTTAAAAGTAATAACTCAGCAGAAACATAAAGCTTAAAAAATTGCATTTCAAGCAAGGGTGCCATTGCCTTAGTGGTGTTGGGGCAGTATGGGGGCAGCAAAGTGCCCTTTAATTGATTTCCGAGCAATACTAATTCATATAAATATTTAGAATGCTGATAAAGTCTAGGTTTCAAGCATATCTTGATACCTACTACCCTGGGTACAAGAAGTATCAAGATCACTCCTGGTACCGAGGATAGATACCTGCATGCAAGACAAAAGAAATTTGACCAATAAAAATATTTTCTTTAACTTGATAAGTTCTCTTTAACTTCCATGATCATGCTGTACAGATTTCAGACTGCTATCAGTTGGCTCGCATATGTTTGATACATCAGTCAAGGCATCAATGATGTCTAAAATTCCAGTAAAGGCGTAGGAACCGGGGGTACAGTGGGCATGTACTCCCCTTCTTTCCAAAATTCAGTTTACCTGCCCCTTTTCAATCACTGAGTTGCTCTTTTTGCCAACTACATATGCCCTTGAATTGCTTAGGTGCTCTATAAAATAAGCAAAAGGGTGAGGGGCGATGATCTAAAATGTTTCTAGAAACACCAAAAAACTGGCCCACACCAAGGGTTACCGGAAGAAGATGGTGATGGAAAACTGGCCATGGTCCTTGAAGTTTAGGGTGCTCTCGATGTTTTCAGTTTGTGAAAGCAATTAGTAAGACATGAACGATTGCAAGAAGGTGACTGCAGAAATATTCTGAAATAAATTTTTAGGTAATCTAAAGGACATGGTTGCCAAAGTTTTCTGCTCGCTCTGCCTGCAAAGGGCCTGCAAAGGGCCTCCAAAGCCCCCTCACGGCACTACACACAACTACGCCAGAAAATGATAGCAAAACCATTGTAGCCAGACTTATGTAACAGCCTTATAACAAACATATAATGACATAATTCCTTCTGCTCTCAAGATCTTTGTCAAACAGACTGAGCCAAATTTGGAACTCAGTGCCAAACAAAATATGAGTACTCCCCTACTTTACAAAAATTAAAGAAAAAGTCTCAGAATTTTCATCGTTCAATACTTGTGATCTTTACAAGAAATACCTATGCAACATCATTTATATTTGAATTAAACTATACTTAGCATTGGTAATTTAAATTCTGCAAACTGTACAAAATTTTAATAAATAAAGAAAAAACAGTAAGTTCAGAGGAATTATATCCAAAAGTTATATAAAGCAATTAGATGGTCATCAGAACAAAATTTTGCTTTAATGCAAAGTAGGATTGGGTCCAGCCTCCCTTGATTGTTGATATTTGGGTGAAAGGAGTTTCGAGAATAAAGTTTGACTGATTGGAAGTCTTGATTGAAATGTATCTTTTATGGGTGTTGCCTTCATTTTTGAGAGTCTTTAGGGCCTAGCAACACAAAATTCCTCGAGGCTACACCCCCAGAACACCGACCCTCTCTCTTGACAGGACCTTCAACTAAAACCAGGCTTCGTCGTTGGCTAAACGACGAATCCTGATCTGTTTCATCAGCAAACTTTGACACCTCAAGGTGCCCTTTCTGTCGGTCCTGCCCCCACCGCGTCATGAAGCTTCCTGCGCCTCTGATTTCAAGAACATAGTACTAAGAAACAACCATGGTCACAACATAATAAAAACCCTAAAATCATTTTGTATGTAAAGTAAAGCTTGAATAGTTTTATTCTAGTCTTGTTCTTCATTCTCCCCTTTAAGATAAGACACTTTTTACATTAACATGTTGAAATCAAGACTACCTATCCAAAGCATTTGTGTAATCTCTTACTCCTCAGTTACTTTCAGCAGTTTTTTAGCTAAGATACCCTCTCAAACATGGTACACTTTTCCTCGTCCGAAAGTTTCTTTCTAGCCACCGGGGTGTTCAGGCATCTTGCAATTATTTTGCTACTTGATTTCAGTTCTTTCAAAATATGGGTCTATATTTTGTGTGTCAGAACAAACCAACAAGAGAAAATGTTACTACGATTTCTGTTAGCTTGATTGGTATACTGATATTTTAAAAGGTTATACCCGGATTCTTCAGTTACGCCTTTTTAAAATACTAACCCAAACCAACAGCAAATTTTAAAAATGTTCTTGCATTGCATGCGGCCAAAAGTGATGAGAAAATCTTTTTATAAACCCTAGAGCAGTAACTTGTCAAGGCAGCTCCTATTTTCAAATTTGGAGAAGGCAGCTCTTTTTTTCAAATCTTATAATATATTAGAGTAAAATTCAAATATTTTACCTTTCTTGATTGCAGCAAATTCTATACTTCGTAATTTAGTTGAAGTTGATCGCCATTGTCGCGTGTTAGTCATAGACGCCATTTTGCAAATGATCTCTTTGGATAAGAGGCTACTCTTCGATTCAATGTTGTTGTTGTAAGTTTTTCCTCAGCGATTTGAAAATGGAGAAACAATGTGATGACACTATAAACATAAATTAGTGATTTTTTTCAAACTCAGAATCTTTATCAGCAAAAACAAATGTTAATTACAATATACCAAGAATTAAAAAATAGAATACAAAAGTTAGCATTTTCAAAAATTTAATTAATTAAGTACATCAGATAAATTGGTTTTGTTATGCTGAAGGACACATGAGAAAAACTCGCGAGGAACTATCGAGTCATACTCATATGTCATATGTCTTCACTTTGAGCAGATAACCTGAGATAATAATGGAAAATACTTCTCAACGTGGAAAAACAGTTTAATATTCCAAAATGAATAATCTATATCAACATCTATAGCAACGTCCTCTCGAGGACGGAAACAGGTGGCTAATTTTGGGGGTTCGAGGAATGATGAAAATTCCAACTGTACCTTAAAAAATTTTTTTTTCGACCTGTAAATCTGTTGTACCTACTAAATTTATATTTGGAAATGGCCTATTTCAAGATCTCTAGTTTACTCGTAATTACAAACATTTTACTCATAATAATTAGTCTTAAAAATAAAAACACTAAAGATGATAAAGAAAATCTCTAAATTTGGATTAACGTAACAAGAATATTTAATCACTTTGTAAGACGTAAAGCAACTTATAAGCATAATCAACATTAGATCTTGGATATATTTAATCATGGGCGACGCATTTAATCTTTGCAAAAAAGTGTTTTTAAGAGAATAAAAAAATATAAAAATAGCAATAGAAGAAAAGAATAGTGCGATAAATCCTTTTACAGTTTTGCTTTATTTGAAAGGAATAAGCCCATACAGTGACCCCATCGAGTGACGAATTCAATTTTAAGACTGGAATTATTCAAACGTAAACAACCATGCCTTAAAAATAGCAAAATATTCGCAAAAAACGATCGCAAGGAATATTCTGAAATATATTTTAAGCTAGTCTAGAGGGCGCGGTTGCAAAGGTTTTCTGCTCATTAAGTAATTTCCTTTCAAAATCAAATCAAAAGAATTTTCTCACTTTCTGCTTTGCCCACTTAGCCTTTGCCCATATAGATGCAACAAGGAATTGTCCCTTTCTTCTTTTCTACTTGAATTTCAACCAGGTTTACGATTTTTACATTGAAAATCCCAAAATTCCTAAAATATAGATTTCACATATGTGGTCTAAAAGATAGAAAAAACTCCAAGTCAATTGTTTAAATTTCCGACTGTAACTGGATTTTCCAACCTTTTGGGGGCGTCACGCCCCCACGCTCTCTACTATTTTCGTGCCTGCAGGCTGTTTCCCAATCAGGTCACTGTTAAGTCTTTTTGGTTCTAAATTCTTACCAAAACAAGACAAAATACAATACAGCCGACTATTTGAGGTGTCAGTGGTTTTCTCAATTTCACGAAAATCTATGGTAATCAGAATAAAGTATTTCACTTTCCAGGAGGCCCCGGACCGTTTTTTATCTAATTTGGAACCAACATTGGCTTATGTGACCTTGGTGAGTTGGGGTTAAACGGTTCAAGCACGGTGGCTTATTCCTTACAATTTTTACAATGAATATTATCCTATTAGAAATAATACTTTCTTACAATACCGTTCCAGACAAATGTAAGGACCATGGAAACGTATTGCATCCCAAGCTAGTGAGAAAGTCTAGCAGAAGCAAAATGGATACTCTGGACATTGCTCGGCTTCGGTACTCGCTGTTGAAGGAGATGGTCACTCAAGAGACGCAAAGCTTGGTGATTCTTTTATTTGCTACTTAAATGCATAATTTGAATATACATTTTCTGATATTAACAGTTTTTGCACAAATTGGCAGGCTTTATTATGTATGAATAATGATACAAGTCAATTAAAACGCAAATAATTTTGCTGGTATTTTAGAACAGCACTGAAAAGGAGACTTATTATAGCACCCAATTTGCTCAAAAAATGACTAAAGGTTTCTTCGACGTCTTTCAAGTAACCATGGTCTCCTTCAAGTCAATATGAACAAGGATTAGGAAGGAAAGTGTATTTCATTCAAGTTTTTGCATTGACGTTTGTTGCTACCAGCAAGCTGCTAGCATCAAAGGACACCACTTAACCAGGGCTGCTACGACAGATTATCAAGAGAGGGGTGTAGGATAAGAAATTTGTTAGCAAGATAGGTATGGCTTTAGAAATGATTCTCAAAGAAGCCAAAAGAAACTACATTTGTCGACAACAGCAGCAATTTGCCCCCCTCCCCCCCCACTCCGTGCTCTTAATTCCAGGCAACACTCCAGTGACAAATGAAGCGTTTATTTATAACCTTAATACTTTTGGTTATCATCAAATATTTTGTACTCTACCAAAAGTAAGTGAAAATAGGTTAGATGCAAAAAGATTTGCCTTTTTCCACATGTAAACGGATGTTGAGAACAATTTACGATGTTGTAGGAACCAATATCAGTGGAGTGACATGAATTTTTTTAAGGGTTTGACTACTTTGTGGGTAGTATGGAGCTGTGAATGTACCAGAAAATCATGTTGGGAAATAGTGGCCGGAAAACAGGCCTAAAAAATCTTCTTGTAACAAGAAAAGAGGTTACGATGATTCTATACGTTGGAGTTTACGGCGATTCTAACGAGTAAAGAAAAGGGGCTGTCCCTGCTGTCACCCACCCCCTCTGGTCATCCTAAAGCTGCCTCTGGGCGCGTGGTCTGCCTTCCCCAATCTAGCCGAATAGCACTCTAGCCGAATGCTTCATTTTACGGAGATTACCATTGCTAAGAAAAGTATTACACAATGGATTTACTTACAATATATCTCTTTGGCAAAAAGGATAAAAGTTTCAATCTGTAAAATCCTAGATAAGGGAATTCCTCGAAAGATTTTTTATGGCTCTGTTGAGTTTTTGAGAGACTCACTAGAGCGAATCCATAAAAATAGCTTCTCTGACTTGAAAATGACTAAGACAATAACAGTTTATCAGAGGAAAAACCTGTCAAGCGTACAAGCGATACAATGTAAACTAATCTTCAAAGTCAGACAGGTTTCTCGTGGGAAGGTCTGTCTCTAGTTGCTTTGTTTGGTTTAGTCCTGTATAACATATTGCACAGAAGACCGGCCGAAATAACTAATGGAGAACGCTACTAGCAGCGACCGAGATTCGAGGGAAACGGATCTATTAGATGGGTATTATCTGACAGAGGACAAAGAGTTGCTGCGAAAAAGCCTGCTTGATCCTAAGAAGGACTGGACTGAGCAAAAAATAGCATATAAAAAGGAGAGTGACAGCGTGCAGCTTCCAGGCAACAAGAGTCTGAGAGGGCTACACCAAGCACCCGATACTCTTGGAAACCATATATTTGGACGAACATATTCTCAGGTATGAGCATTGATGATCATGCATGTACATCCGTGTTTCTTGATACAGGAGTTGAGTGGCAGGCAATTAAGTGAGATATGATGTATGCTAATAAGCCGGGGCTACCCTGATTGACTTGCAATGAATTCCTTAAAAAATCTGCTCTGCAAATGTCGAAAAAGGTCTCAAGATCACACCCTCATTTTCGTGGACATGAATGTCAAATAAAGATTCCTGGCCATGAAACAATTGTTTTACCTCCAACTAGCAAATTTGTTGGGGTATGATGTGTCGGTTAGTCCTTTCATACGATTATTAAGCTACTGAGAGCATGGTTGACTTATGTTCAAAATAGCAATCCTGAAAAACTAGGGTATCGTACTCATACCAAATCATAAAAAGAACATAAGTATATTCGAACATTTTTCTTGATCCGTTGATTCTTTGTTCACATTTGCTGTAATTATCACGAGAGTAACCGAATTGCCTTTGTAAGTTTGAAACTGTTTCACGACTAATTACCCACATCGCTGACTTCGTCGATGAACTAATTTTCATTTGATCGGAGAAGTCCTGTAACATGATACTTGCCTTTGGATATAAAGGGATTGGGCCAGGCGGAGACTCACGAATTCATGAAAATTGCGAAACAGACCAAAAAGATCGTCATTGTATTCAACTTATCCGCTAATTTTACGTATTTTTGTTATGGTTGGAGTATAATTACACAAATAAAAGGCAACACCTGCCACATCATATCAGCTTACAAGCAAGCAGAAAAGCGCGTAGATTATAGAATAAAGGACCCTGAGTGTACCACCGTCAACAGAGGATTTAGAAGTTCAAATCTTTTCAAACGTTTTAGGCAAAGTATGGGATAAGAGAGCGTTTGTACCGGAAGGGCAGATCGATGTCTATACTTCTAGGATCGTGGACCGTGTGCGCATTTTTATTAAACAAAATCAGGGTGAGGGGTATCGTGCTGAATTTGCCAAGTACATTGCGAAAATGCCGACAGTTTTGCTCTAGAGGGGGCTAATTTAACTGACCATGCTTTTTGAATCCACCTTTTTTCATTCCAAACCATTTCTTTCTTCACTTCTTCGGGCAACTAATTAAAGTTTCATGTTGAGTTTTAGTTGTCTTGTCCTTTGAGCCCAAGAATTTGCATTGCAATTGATCTACCTATAATACCATTAGGTATGAGGGTTGGACGATGAAAAATTTGCACTGACGAGTTTCTTAGGTTTTTGTTTAAAATCAGCATTCTTACTATTATTAAAACTAAGCGTATGAAAATAAAGAAGAGCCTTGAACTAAAGGATCGTGTTCATAATTCTTAGAACACAGACAGTGGAAGAGCCTGTGTTTATGCAGATATTACTTGGCTATGTTAGTATATCTAAAAAAATTCATAAATTTATATAATGTCATCAATAAGCAACATAACATATTGTGTAGCTTACCTGGCAGTACAACAATGAGAATGTATACCTTCCGGAATATGACGTTAGTATGCAATTTATTGTCCCCTTGAGTTCAGAAAACGTCGTTGTCACTATTGAGAGGGAGAAACAGTAGCAGAAGAGAATGCATGGACGTGACAATGTTAAAAGTAAAGGGTTAAAACAAGGTATAATCTTAAAGTACAGAAGATGCAGGAGTCAAATAAAGAAATGAATTTAATTGTGAAGATTAAATAGTTTTTATGCGATGGTGATAAAGTCCGAGGATGTTGGCAAGAATATTTGAGCCTGTTTGTGACAGGTGAAACATTTTACAGTATAGGTAAAACGGAACTACAGCACTTCAAAGTCATGAATTAAAATACTATAGAAAAAAAGGAAGGAAGAATGACGGTAAACTTGAAGAAAAAAATGCGGACGAATAAGGAAGATTTTAGCAAGGAATAGACACCAGATACTGAATCGTAAAGCTAAAAACGGTGATGGAAAAGAATAAAGAATATGAGAAGGACTTGCCTTTGTGTTTTATAGACCGGTCCGAAGTCTTTGATGAGATTGTTAATAGCGCACTTTGCATTGAGGTACGAATATGGACGTTTTTATAGGTTTTTATAAGATTTCTATATGATCAACAATAATATATGATCAACAGAAGGCGTTGGTAAGAACAGCTTATGAATAAAATGGTTGGTTTAAAATTTGAACAAGGAGTGCGACATGAAGGCATTCTGTCTCCTTGTCTGTTCAAAATGGGCTCTAAAACTGTTAAAATAAAATATCTTCAGAGGCCTTTATAGTAAACAGTGCCTTCAGTAGATTTAATACAATCAACTTAAGGTATGCAGATGATGGAGTTTCGATAATTGATAATATCTAGTACATATTCCGAGAAATGCAATAATATTTGCATTTTCTAAATGCTAAAAATGCAAATATTATGGTAATACAATGACATAGTTCCAGAGATGACGATGGTACGATCAATAAAGAAACCGTACATGATTTTTATCAAGATTCATATCTAGGATCAAGTTTTTTACTTAAGCTTAAGGTGACTCGCGTGAGATAAAGAGAAAGATAGCGATTCCAAACCTGCACAGTAGTACTGTCAACCGCTGGAAAGACAGGCACAAAAGACAGAAGTAAAATAAACACCCTAACTTTCTCTATGGTTCCGAGTTTTTGGTTCTTATAAAGTCTAAAAGGAAAAAGTTGACAGGAGAAGCTTTGTGGTTGATGATGATTTCTCCAGCGGACCTTGCTAGGTGGATGTAGCTATAGCATAGACGTGGGGGCCGGGGGCCATAGAAAACACTTTTCAGAAATATTTGCCCTCGCGCCCTTTAGCCTGAAAAAACGTCTATGCGCTGTAGGAATGCATCACTGAACTGGAAGAATCTCAGACATTGTATCCATGCAAACGAAAGATGACGATTGACAAATGAAAAGAACAAAAATGAAAATATTGAAAAAAATGAAAATTCTTATAATATTTTAGACCCAGTTTACACTGTACCGGATAAATTTTACCCGCATCAAATATAGTTCAGATAGGCTTCTCGTTTATACTAGACCTACGCTATCCGCACGAATTTGAGAGCGGCTATCCGAACAAAATTAGTTCACCTAGGAAAGTGGATTAAATGAGTTCGGATAGCTATGTGGTACAGTGTAAACGCTTTTATCCGGATAAATTTTATTCACATCGTATCTTGCTCGAAAGCGATTGGCTATTTAGTTTTCACTGTCTCCCAATCATGACCTTTCGCCATCTTGGTTGCCTTGTTGTCGATAAATACTCGTGTTAAAAGTGCAGTATCTTGCCAGTCCACGTAAAATTGACATCCTTGTCAGCTTTCTCTACTTTCGTTGCTAGTTCAGTGTTATTTGTTTCAAGAACAAACTATTAAAACAAACTAGGCCTAATTTGTATTGACAATATCTTTGGATTTGGTCTAAAATAGAAATATTGCGGCTCTCCTGATCAATGAAAGCTTTAACGGGAACACGGTTCCCCGACGCCGCCCATCCACATTTGTTAAAAAACGGTCACATAGATGTAATTAACCAATCACAGGAAAGTCATTTTGCGCGTTTTTGCTTGCTGTTATTTTGTTGTCAGATATTTTATCGCTTTCCGACAGTTGTCAACTCGTCCACGATCAATGGAAACACTTTTTCTTTGATCGTTATAGAAGATTGAATAAGGGATCGGCGACACGTTCCGGACTTTTACGATGTTATGGGAATCAGACCTATAGTAAGAGGAAGGCGTGGCTGCAATATAAGAGCAAATATGCAAAGGAAAATACATTCAAGTAGAATAGAGACTACTTAGTAGATGTTGCGGTGAGTGACAAGAAACACAGGATACACAGTAACAAGTGACTTCAGGGACGTGAACCCTAAAGAAGCTGATAAATCTTCATAGAACTGTTCTATTGTTTTCTGGGCAGAAAAGTCTTGGTAAAATTAGCCTCAAACAATGCATCTCGGCTCACTATCAGCTCAGGGAAAATTCATTTAGTTGTGCAGATACGCATTCGATGATACGGAACGAGCTTCAGAAAGTCACGTTTCACGTAGTATTACACAGAATTTGAAAAATTGCATTGACTCCATTCAGGATTAAATGTGAATTGAATAACAAATTTTCTGATCTGTACAAAATCAGTGGCAAATCTTCAATAATCTGAAAACTAAAGAGGTATGATGAAGAATATGACGACCTTTTGATCCATCTATTATTCCTCTAAAAGAAATGTCAAACAAATAAATAACACGAAAAGAAATTGATATCGGCTATCAATCCTTCGCATCTTTGTTATAAAGCATTTTTGTCTTGGTGAGGATTGAATTAAATGAAAGAAATATGATACTTGTCACTGTTTAGAAACAATGACAAAGGGTCATTATCTTTATAACGTCAAACGATCGGACTTTCCAAAGATAAGCTTACTCGTTATATTGTAGTTTCAGATGGTGCTACTTATAATGTCCCTGTTCTGATAACAGTGCAATATTTATCAAACCCTGTGGCTTATTATTATCGTGCTTTATATGTTATGTTATGTTATGTTATGTTATGTTATGTTATGTTATGTTATGTTATGTTATGTTATGTTATGTTATGTTATGTTATGTTATGTTATGTTATGTTATGTTATGTTATGTTATGTTATGTTATGTTATGTTATGTTATGTTATGTTATGTTATGTTATGTTATGTTATGTTATGTTATGTTATGTTATGTTATGTTATGTTATGTTATGTTATGTTATGTTATGTTATGTTATGTTATGTTATGTTATGTTATGTTATGTTATGTTATGTTATGTTATGTTATGTTATGTTATGTTATGTTATGTTATGTTATGTTATGTTATGTTTTGTTATGTTATGTTATGTTATGTTATGTTATATGTTATGCAAAAAAGAAGTGAATAAGCAATGCAAATGGGATTCAATTTTAAAATACTGCTTTAAAGTCTGAATTGGCTTTTCCAAGATCTAAGAATAGACACTGAATTGTTTGTGCTTATCCTCAATTTTTTGCAGGTCAAAGTCATTTGATATTAATATTCACCCGCTTCAGTTTGAGGTATTTGAAAATAACTTCCTATGTTGACGCAAGAGGGCCTTTTTGCTTTGCCTGTTGTTAGTTAACACTATCTATATAAGATGTGTTTTACATAGATAAAATAGGTAATCATGACTGCAATTCAATAGATAACTTGTTTGCAACTGGCGTTACAGCTTGGCGTCATTGTAGCCCCTGGGCGCTAATGATGAAATGATCTTGGCAAGACCTCGGTATTGCATACGAAGATATCAAAGGCAACCTCACTGATAGGCCTAAAACCATATTTGCTCTGTCGGTTAACTTTAATTATAGCTGAAAATAATTCAGCTTTAAATACAAAAACTAACCTTTATCCAATGAAAGATGTAATTTCAGTAACAATGCGGTGGACGAAGGTGTGGCCAAATGTTTTGCATTTAGTAATTTTACACTCTAACTAAACCTCGAATCCAAAGAAATAAACAGCTTTCTTGAATTTCAAATTCTTCTTTCATCCTCAAGTTGTACCATCCGTTTGCAGAAGCAGAAGGTAATCTAGAGAGATGCTAGTGTCTTGCGTATAGGCAATCTGAGATAATACCATTGAAGTTGAGGGAAATTACAAAGCTAAAAAGTGTTGAAATTCTGGCATTTCAAGAGAGATTTAAAATCCTATCGTAAGTGCTTATTTAAAAAATGAAACACGATCTCCTTGAAGAGCAAACAGATCCAAAAAGCCATTTTGTCTGCATGTACACTATCAGATTATGTTTTGGATAATAAATTAATCTTTTTATAATTGTATTTCATGCTGAAAGGGATTTTGTGTAACAAACGTGAAAGTATAGACACAGCTGTACGCGCTTTTAGTGTGTCATCAATTATCGGGGATATCAAATATGAATATAAAACATGGATATGTTTGTGAAAATGAGATGAATAAGATTCATATAGTGATTTGCTTCTTAGGTTATGCCAACGTTTTGCTGTTACGTTCAAGAGAAAAAATGTGTTTTATGGTTTCAATAACTCAAAAAGGGTAAACTTTTTGATGTTCCAAATCAGTATTACTTGGGATGATGTTAAGTTTAAAAGGCGATAGAATGTTAAGTATCCTTTATAAAAATATTCCCCGAGGAGTGAATGTAACGGTGTAGAAAAACTGTGGGCAAATTATTTAACACCGAGTATCACTTACTTCGTGACTTGTGGTTCACCAACCTCAAAGGTCTAATTCTTTTTTGAATGATGTTTGTAGAATCCTTGGCAATTGAGAGATTGAAATTTCATGCTTTTGGTACACATAATCCATAGATTCATCATTTCGATCAACACGGCTAACCTTGTTGAAAAAGAATGTCGCTCTTTGATAGTGGCACATAGTTTTCTTAGTCCTATGTTAAAATTGATATCTTTAGTGTAGATTTTTAATTCAAACCTCTGTCTGTGGATAAAACCCTGTAGAAATTTACTCTATTGTGCACAAGTGTCTTAAATAGCAAGAATTGTCGAATACCACTAATTCAAATCGTATTTGATATAAGTGGCAAAACCCCTAACTGAACTCCATTGATCTGGACATGTGCAGCAACTTCTCTTTTGTATACTGGTTTGATGCTTATTAAACATAAGTAGTTAGAGCAATTCGTACAGCACAAGCAAATGATATCTTAAAAAAGCCATCAACAAATTCTTGAGTCGCTTTAGTCCTTATCGTAACAGCTAGCTCAGTCATTGCACTTCGCAATCGTTTACCTAACGCTACTGTTCTAACAAAGGATGTCACACTGTTCGCACCGTTTTGGTTTATCTTATTCACGAAGTTACAGATACTTGACTTGCTCTACATTCCCCTTGATCCATGGGCTGCCCCCTCCCCTAATTCGTAATGCGATAATCGTTCCAACTTCATAATGCTGAAACAAATTTGTTTAAGTTATTTGGAATCTTTGACATAAATTTTGCAAAAGTTCTGATTGGCTTCTGAAATTCCTGAAGCGTTTATTTTTCTTTGACTTCTTCCGTTAGTTACTCACTTAAACAAATATTATACAACCCACCCGTCAGAAGCGACTAAATGTCAAAATATAGCCAAATTGACTTTGAAAGCATAAAACATAGCAGTTTATTTAAAGTTAATATTTTAGAATCGTAACTGTTCGCAGCTTAAGAAAGAAACTTTTGCATCGAATAGCCGAACGGCATGAAAGTGTTTTTTGTTTTGATTATTTGTTAATACCTTTAATCAACCATCAGGTCATCTTTAAACCTTCAGAGCAAAATCTTCGCTCAAATTACAATGGTAGCTTTAAAATCTCTGTAAACGTCAAGCAGGAAATGAGTAATTAACGCAAGCACCTTGAATCAGGGCTTACGATCCCGCGGCTATAGCTGTGTATCGCCTCGGCTAACCATTGGCCACACAACATTAACCAACCACCAAGATTGACAGTTAGTGACTAGATTTCTTAAAGCGTTGTTGACGAGTAACTCAGACCATTCACTGACTTATCAATATCCGCGCTCTTCGCAGAAGACAGACAGCTCCACGCAAACTGTACGAAAGCAAAGAATGGGAATGGTTGACGAAATGAAAGAAGTTGGCTTCTGGAAGGCGATATTCGCCGAATTCCTTGCGACGACGATCTTCTTGCTGAATATCATCATGGTGGCATGCGGTTCAGGCGTTGGTACACAGCAAAGTTTTTCAGCCAGCACTGTCTCAATTGGTATTGGAATCGCGCTGAGCATTTCAACCCTTGCACAAGCAATAGGACATGTCAGTGGAGGGCACATAAACCCCGCAGTGACTGCTGGCATGATGGCAATTAGAAAGATTTCCCCAATCAAGGGCTTTCTCTACATAATTGCCCAACTACTTGGTGGTAAGTTTTGACATTGTTTGTAATAACAGCTTAGAAAAATTCTCTTTTTTCGTTGATTCTTTTTCTTTGATCAAGTCCTTTGCACATTGGTGTATGAGAATTAGAGAATTAAACCTTTTAGAACTTTTAAAAATGTTTACGCAAGGTTATATGATCTGATACACAATAGTGTAAAACGCGAGAAAAAGAAAAAGTTGAAAAGAATTCCATTTGAGCAAATTTAGCAATGTCTCTCATCTTTGTAAGAAAAATAAGCTTTTTATAAAGAATACACACGTTATCTGTTTGATGACATTTTGCGATATATGATATTGAAGTACATGCCTCAAGGGCATTGACACCGATCAACCCAGAAGGTGCCGTTTGATAACGGTTAAGATAAGAGCCATTGTCTCGTGTAATCTTCATCCGTGAAGCAAAGAACATCTTCAAAAACAATGCATGGGAAAGTGGAATATTCGCATTATTCAACACAAGTTATAATTTTTGCGGTTTTATGAGTTTGCTGTTGAATATATAATAGTATGTTTCAATTTTGTGTGCGAAAGTTTCTTATATATTTCTTTAATTGTCTTCTCTGGATGTGAGTGAATATTTATCAACTTCCCGTTGTTAGTTAATATCGATGTATTTCAAGATCAAAGGTCTTCCATATTCAAGTCATATCTTCTTTATAGTGACGTTAATAGCTCACAGATTGTTTGTTTGCTGCAGTGAGGACACAGCTATACAGCCACACTAAAACCTCTAATGCATGTTGATTGGTTGCATAATCCTACAATTGAATTACATGTTTCAAGTCTTGTCTAAAGATCACAAGTAGATATTAAACTAAATCTGCTTTTGTAACAAAATATGCAAAAACAACCATATCATTTACAAAAAAGGAATAGATACATTTGTGAATCAAGCTATCTTTTTATTTGATCTGTAAAGTCCAGGCATATGACAACTATTATTCAAAACAAATGATGGATATCCTTAAGAGGGAAATGCGGCTGTTAAAACGTATCTTGTGCTTTTCCATTAGATAAATTGAAAAATAAGTTTTTAATGCGTTAGACTCACTTGATGTAGTGGTGAAGACAATCTTGTTAGAACACAAGGAGAAAGTTACGTTCTTTAAAAGCTGCAAATTATTCTCGATCGACAAAATAGTCTCTTTTGCTACATCAGACTTGGTTGCTTACGCCTAGACATTTGAAAATGCTATTAGAGCATAGGTTCCAAATTATTGATTGGCTGACAGATTTCCTGTACTCTGATTGGTCAATATGGAGATTTCAGACATCTCAGCAAATCAAAGGTTTAGGGTTTTTCCTTGCTACCAACGAATGAATGGTTTTTCTTGCTTCCTTGCGATCAACGAATGTAGAAAATCTACTACCGGGTCTTTTACCTCATTAAATGAAATTACATTCTTAAATCTTTACATTCTTAATGATATTATATATTAAACCAAGACAGGAATATTTCATAAGTATGTCCTCGCTTCTTATTCTAATAATTGTAGGAGAAAAACACTTTGGGCGATTTCAAAAAGCTGGACACGCAGCTTTTTGTCTAGCTTAACTCAATTCTCGATGACAGCAGAGCAGTAAACTGATCATGTGTGTCTCTACCCACTGGCCAGAAAGCTAGGAACTTTGATCCTTTATTCCCCCTAGCCTCCGGATTTCTAACCAAGTTCTTTATTCTACCAAACGGATATCAAAATGGCAACTTCATAGCTGTTATCACATCCAATAAAAACTAACCTTTGGTGAGAGGGGAAGAAGATCCCTCAAGACATAAGGTTAACCTCGCATTTGTGGTTGCTTTCAGCCTCCCATTCATGTATCGTGAGAGATACTTTGGCAAACCAAATAGGTGGTACAGTGAGCCGTTATTAGAGCCAGTCATTGAGCCCTGATATACAGCAGGATCAATAAGGGATCTAGTGGCTTGTTCGGGTGTCAACATGCAGAACCGAATCAAACATTCAGCTACTGTTCTATACATAGTTTGCAACCTGCAATTAAATGTCAGTGTAGACTACAATTACAACTGAGAACTGATATCAAAAATCTAATGCATGTTTGTTATGAGATTGATGAAATTTAGCGATTTCGGGTGCAGCCTTGAATATTTATTGTTGGTTCTTTAGTTCAAATACCTAATATCTAAGCAAGCTTTCTAGAGAGGCAAACAGCAAATAAGCACTTGGCTGCCTGCCTCCAGTTTTGTGTTGGGTCGCTCGTCCACTGTTTTGTTATCATTGCCCAGGTCTCTTATAAGCCTGGTACTCACTGGACGATTATCACGATTATCACGATTACCACGTTCACGATAAAATATTTCTTGACAGTAGGATGCTCAGCTAAATCATATAGTCACTGACGCGTTAATCGTTTGCTCAAAATGACTGTTCACAGGAGTAAAAAACTCCTTGCTATGTTGAGCGTTTTATACATTTAAGAAAACGTAGACAGAGAAGAGAATAGGTAAAAGATCGAGAGAAAAAGAAGAGGTTGTAGGTCAGAGATATTTTCAAAAATAAAACTTCTAGCGAAAATCATGGATTGGCTCGAGAACAACGACTGAACGACCGCGAATTTCATAACAGATATTTTCTCACAACTTCAGAAAGTTTCTCGTCGACTTGCTAGTTTTCACTCTCCATTTTGAAATCAGAATGTTTGATGAGATATACTTAACATAACGCACAGAGAATGACTAAAATGACAGTTTTTCAACATCTTTTTTGCCTTGGACACAGTGCCTTGGATAATCCTTTCCCTTCATAAATTCTTCACATTATTTTGAACAGAAGGGGTGACGTCATCGGATCACGATTACCGCGAAAAAATATCAAAAAGTTTTGATATCCTTTCGCGATAATCGTGATGGTTTTATCACGATTAGAGGGCATAACACGATTACATTTGATGTAATCACTGTGGATAGAGACGATTACAGCCTAATCGTTATCGTGATTATCGTGATAATCGTCTAGTGAGTACCAGGCTTTCGCGTTAATCGTGATGGTTTTATCACGATTAGAGGGCATAACACGATTACATTTGATGTACTCACTATGGATAAAGACGATTACAGCCTAATCGTTATCGTGATAATCGTGATAATCGTCTAGTGAGTACCAGGCTTTCGCGATAATCGTGATGGTTTTATCACGATTAGAAGGCATAACACGATTACATTTGATGTACTCACTGTGGATAAAGACGATTACAGCCAGTACCAGGCTTTAGAGCTTCCAAAGAAGAAATATTCTTGAAAACTCAAAGAAGAAGTTTGAATGAACAAACGACCATTGTGTCATTTTTGTGTAAATCTCTCTAGATATGTCCTAGTTCGCTCAAAAAAATGGTAGCCTTGACTCGCTGAATTGATTTAGCCATTAAGTAAGTTAGCGACATTGCAGCAGCCTGCGTCACACGAGTTTCTGGATGCTCGGGGAGAAATTTTAATAGATTGGTTAAGCAATAGCAGGAACAGGTCAATTTTATTTTTAAAAGGGACTAAAATCAACGACAGAAAAGCCAACATTGAGGATAAGTCTGAACAGTTTATTGTCGTCTCACTTGAACAAGTTATTGCATCGAGAAAGTAATGTTTAGATACGGCACAGGAAATCATTTAGATGTACAGGAAATTCTAAGGACAATGCAAGAAGCAAATGCGAAACTACAGCCACCACACGAAGAAGGCCCTCTTTAAATGAAACTAGCCTAATTCTCAAGTAGAATTTCAGTGCCTTTAGCAGTGTCAAAGACGGTTACTTCATCCTGACCACAACCTTTGAAAGAGAAGCTATTATTCTGTAAAGCTGGTACTACCCCATATTGTCCGTGAAGGAATTTTTTGTGGGAAGGTTTACTTTTCACAAGATTAAGGGCACATAAGCAGGAGTGAAACTGGACCTTCTGTGGTCGCTTTTTTTTCATTCTCTGTATCCCATGGTCGACAGAAGGTAGACCGTTGATGACAAATATCAGCTTCAATGCACAAAATAATTTTCCATTAGTTGAAAACCATCCATAACTTGATCTTGGTCAAATTCTGGCTTTCGGGGTTTATCATGTTACCTATAGAATGTCCCAACTTTCTAAAATGTGTCCCAATTAAGAAAATGAAGCATGATCCGTGACAAGGTGCCTGAACAGAGGAGATAATATCATGGTCTAGCGATTTTCCATCAACACGACATTGCTCTCAAGTCAAGAGTTACTTTTGTGTGAGAAAATCGAGCAAAGACTGTCCAAAACGAAAATAGCCTGGAAATTTTGTCCAGAACATAGATTTCTAATGTCTAAAACAAAAATTTCACTGGGGCTGGTGGGGGCACACTTCCAAGCCAGTAAGTTGTACTAACCTCTGATGCATGTGAGCAGTTTTTTGGACAGTTCTATCAAAGTTCAGCCCGGTGGAATCTTTTCCTTTCATGATACATTTATTCAAGGCTTGCATTTTCAGAGAGAACATCGTTCCTTGATAAGCTTTTCTTAAAGACAAGGCTGGTTCTTTCGGCTTAGAAACAGCTTCTAAAAATCACACGTTTTCCTTTCATTCTCATGATCAATTAATCTTAAGTACAAAACTGAACAAAAAGATTAAACAAATAAGTACAATACTAACAGACAAATCACATGGATGTTGTATTTAAGATCGACTGATTAAAAAGGAGCTATTAGAATAGTTTTATTATTCGAAAGTGTTCTCCCTTACAACAGCAAGAAAAAACTTTATGTTGAGATAAGAAAAGTCAAGAGAAAAAAAGTTATGCAACTTAGTTATAAGTAACAACGAAGTAAGACTGAAATTTCGATTTAAATACTATTGATGAAGTAATAACACGTTTGTTATTGATCGATGTAATTAGAAACATTTCTTTAAGTATAGATTTTTTTGTCTATCAAATTACAACTGCATTGCAAAGAAAACTGAATGGCTGCGAAATTATTTTCCTATCTTTCGCCCAGGGTCTTTTATAATCATCACTTTTATCAATGCAAGCGCCGTTAATTTGAATATCATCTTCCTTATCTTCAGCTTTTCATATAGCTGAGCTGAACATACGGCAATCGAATTCCCCCAAAGCCCCAAAGCTTTACGCATCCTAGCTAATGCAAATACCTAAAGTCAATGTAGTTTGCGCATTCTTGGGATCCTGAGAACGCTAGGAATTTAAGACTTTGGCTTAAGATTAATGCCGGTTAAGTAGTAAGTTTATTGCAGTTTCTTTCTGACAGTACTTGAGGAGACTTTACAAAGGCAGTAAAAATTTATCATTTTACGAACTTTTGATGCTATTAAACTATGCAAACTGGGGACCGGATGCAAAGGTCAGGGTAAAGGCAAATCAAAATAAACTGGCGTGCCAGAAATAGAGAATAAGTAAGCTCGTGAAACTTTTTAAACAATTTTTTCAAACTTCCGAAAAGCTCTACACTTTTTGGGCATTGAGATCTTTAGCTTCACCAGCTTCATGACAATGGGTAAGTGAAGAAAATTGTTGCATGGGCTAGAGCTGCCCATTGTTTGTTGAAAGGAGATTGTCTAGCCCATTCATCGCACTTGTTGTTGCCTTTAAAGAATAGGCCGTCATTCTACCATTGCTTTGAGTATCGATTGTTTTTCAGCTGTCGCTGGCTCTGGTCTCGGATACGGCCTAACCCCAGCAAAGGTTCGTGGTGGGCTCGGCATCAATGCATTGAATGAAGCGATTGGAGTGAAGCCTGTGCAGGGATTCGGTTTGGAACTATTCTTCACATTCCTTCTAGTTCTGACCGTTTGTGCAGTAACTGATCCAGGCAAGAAAGTTGAGCCATACGGAACTACATTGGCGATTGGAATTTCAATCTTGGTTTGCCATGTCTGCTTGGTAGGTTCAAATCTAATCATTTTTTAAATCTTTAGCTTAGACTAATGACTCATTCATTAATGACCGTGGTATGCGAGAGAGGCAGAGGGGGAGGGATGGTACAGTATCCCACCAACTCACAGCCACAGCAATTTTCTTTAATCGACTGTTATTTGGCTTGGCAGAATTACATTTTTTCTGAATTCCTTACTAGTTAATTTCCAGATACCATGAAAGAGTCTACAAAATTTAAAAAAAGACTTGACCTTGTTTTTCAATGCCTTACAAATTCATTGCTCGTCTCTGCCTGTGTATAACATAGCAAAGGAGCCAAATTATTGTCATCCACCTTTCAAGCAATACTACATCGATGGATCATGAATATCCTGATGTTTACAATCTTTCTATTCCACATTTGCAGCTGAAGCAGCTAGTTGTGACAATTATTCTCCGGTGATCGGTTTGATTTATTTCTGGTGATCTTCGATCGCTAAACACGCAGAATTATCAACTTAGACCAACAATAGTTGAGACCAACAATATTTGGCCAAATTCTCGGAAGTAGAATCTATAATAAAGATTTAAACAAATATGACCAGAAATTTATGATGTATAGCAACTTTCTCAAACGTGAACAGTGTTAAAATCTGCTCTAGAAAATTCGTCAATTGATCTATCTTTCTATCATTTGATTGCAAAATGCTGAGTTGTTGATGAAATCATTTATTACTTACTAATCTGTTCTGCAGTATCAAATTCTAAGATAATTGCATGGAACAACTGCATAAAAAGTACGATCTAGGCTTATTTTTCATCACGCATATGAAGTCAATACCAAATAATGCACAGACGGCTGTAGATAGATCTTTGATAAACATTCTGTGTATTGCAAAATATACAAGAGAGTACACTAATGCCAATATTACCAATACTACTAACGCTAAAATTTTTATCTTGCACTAAGAGAAGACTTTTAGTTTCTTTTTCGCTTTCTCAACATTATCATTGTATGTAAGATTTCCTTTTCCACTTCGTTGATAGTAAATTTAACAAATTTATCTTCTTTCATGAGTTTTTTGAGAAGGATAAGGCAATTCTTACTAGTTGACATGACTGATATTTGAATCTCACTGTCTGTTAGGGGACTGTCATCATTGACAATGCTATTTGGATATTTCTCATACAACCCATGAATAAAAGCGATTATAAATATTCCATGGATAAACAGTAAAAATCGTGCATATTTCTGTATTGTGACAGTGTCTAGTAACAAAACTGCCAAAAGGAGATTTTCTGCATGAGACTAAAAAAATTCGATCAAAGCATAAACACGGGCCTATAAATAAGAAGAGAATGCATTCACGAAGTAGAATATTCTGACTTGTCAAAAAGCCATGATAAAATACGCAGATAAACTGTTCTATTAAGTGAGGTATATATATATGTTTACTCAATTAATCTTGCATATATGTCCACTTAGTAGTTTTCGTTTAAGAAAAGAGTGAGTCATATTTCAGTATTTTAGAAAACAGCAGGGATGCCGGAGAATGGGGACGCGGGGTTCAACCGCCCCTGTTGCCTTCTGATAGGAGAGGCAAGAGGGGCCAGAGTGCTTTATTGATTAAAGTACCCTCAAAACTGGTCAATTGTAATAATCAGAGAGATTTATATGAAATTCTGATTGCAGTGCTCAATTCATGTAGACATTTCTCAAAATTTATAAAATAAATTCTTATGCCAAGCGTTTCAATTTTTCAAATACCTACAGAAGATCGAGCTAAAATGGCAATTAGTAGAAGGTATTAGTAGGGAGTTATCTTTCAAAAGCCCTTTAACTCAAGCTTGCCCCCTTGCCCTTTGGTCGTTCCGGCGTCCGTGGGAAACAGCTACAGGTTGAGAATTTTAATCTACGTCAAAGGAATCATTACAGAGTCCCAAACCAACAAACTTCATCTGAAAATCTATTAGTCGTTTAAATTTAATCTGTTCAATAACCTCTCGACTTGCCCACTGAAATGGTTGCAAATTTCGTCAGGATTGTCTAATATTGACTCATCGCTCTGAACGCCGATACATATCTTCTCGTTGTAGCTAGTAATTGAGAAGGTCATCCCAAGGTTACCTCTGGGAGGAGCCCAGAATGTCATGTTTTCGATACTACATCCAGCTAAAGTTAAAGGATTTTGTGGCCCAGGGACGTTTGATAATACCCCGGTACTTTTTTGAACAATGAAATTGAAAATTGGTGAGATAATCCAGGTGGGCAGGATAGTTAGGAGAGTGTCCATGGATGGCCCAACAGCAAATGGTTCCCCTGATGTTTTGAAGTCATTCATTCGACTTTGGACTTTGTATAACTGTGCCAAAGGATCACTGATCCCCGTTGGCAAGGCTAACTGCAGAACCGCAAATCTGTTCTCAAACTCAACAGCATCCAAATCCCAGTTTTTGCGTAAATCGATGGGGATAGAGACCTTGACATCTTGAGGTGGATCTATTTCTTTGCTGATGAAAAATTCTCTTATTGAGGCGGTCATGCAGGCGACAAGCACGTCATTCAGTGTGGTTCCAGTGGCTGTTTTAATTCTCTTCATGGTTTTCATGCTCAGAGGATCAGACCAAGTGAGGACCTTTTTCCCGCTGAGAGGTTTTCCGTGCAGAATTGTCGAGTCACTTCGGCTTAGAAGCATTTTGGCCACAAATATTGGGCTGAATAAAGCACCTTTTAGACTCATGAAAATTCTCCCCGTCTGTGTAAATTTCTTGAACTTTATAGGTTCTGCATTATTATCTGTGAGCGCATTTGTCAAATAATTCATCAAAGAACCACCATCGGCCAGGCTATGGTTCACTCGAAACATAACAGCTGATTTTTTCCCGCCATTTTCCATCCAGGGAATGATCACGAATTCCCATTGGGACATCCCCAAACGAAAAGGAAGTGCACACAATCGTGACATTATTGCACGAACCTCTTCTTTGGACTTTGCCGTCTCGGGCCACTTTTTCACGTGTTCTTCTATATCAAAATTATCCTCGTCTTCCCAGAAGTGATTAAGAAATGCACTTCTGACTTTTTTCGTCAAACGTCGATAAGGATTACTGGTTATCTTGGCTCCCTGCTCCTTCGTTTCAAGTACACGTTTCTTAAGTTTCTCGAGGTCCATTTCGCTGCTAAATGTCAATAGAGCAGCAATTATCCCTGGATTTTCCGGTCCATTGGACAGCCATACCGAATCACCACCTGTTACTGCTTCTAAACCATGCATACGCCAGTAGACAAGGCGCTCTATAAACCTCGCCAATACGAATGTAGCCACCACTGGTGCAATAGGTATGATTATGTAAACAATTAAGGCGATCCATGCAATAGATGAAATAAATAACTGTAAACAAATTTCTCCTGCATTCAAGATCATGCATGCAAATGACTTTTTACCTTGGCTTTTTCTGACTGTTTTAAGCGACTTTATCGACTTCTCTGATTTTTTGTTTATATCCATTATGTTTGGACAAAGCTTGAAAACCTCGTGCAGTTGTCAACATCAAGCACACTGAGCTATGCCTTGAAACCTACCACTAAGAATTCCAACAACACACAATGTCCACTTAATCTGCACTTCTGAACTCTTGAGCATGTACGTTCTGTTGTTGAGGGCAAAGATCATTTTGAGTCAGGTGATCATCACATTCACTGGTAAATGCGGAAACGAAGGCGGAAATGAAGGCGGAAATCAATTCCTATGTTTTTATATTCGTCCAAAACGAGCTTGCTAAATGCAGAGAGGCGGATCCAGACTACAGCAACCTATGCAGAAGCATAAGTCAGATTTTTACAGCAACAAAAGAAAAAATTAAAACTATGAAATTCTTTAATCAATAGTTCCTTTGTCGAATTCTTTAGTAACTTCCTTCCTAGATCTGCCCCCAATGATACCAACTGCATGCGAAGGACAGAGCATATGTTTTGCTGACTACCTTTTTCCTTTTTCCTGCAGGTAAATTCACCCTTCCATACCTTTGTAGGATGGTTCCATCGACCTCCTTTTATGAACCCACTTTCTAAATATCAGTGATAATGATTTTATTTCAGAAAATTTTGGGCGTTTCCAACACAAAAGGGCGTGGCTTCTCTTTCGGAAAACTTTTGCATTGGTCAGAATTCAGGCAGGATCCGCGCCTGAATTGCATCATTACCAGAGTGTGTTCTTCATTTTCATTTGCCATTGTTCTGGTGATGCTTTTCGTGTTGAAGTATTCCTCAGGTTAATTATGGAAACAGGTTTCAAAGATGTAACATCCAACGAGTTCCCTATACCAGGCTCATGAAGAATTAGCTCGGGCCATAAGTGAGACCAGGATCGTCACTGTCGGGGGCACGAGTGGGGGTGACACCGATTTGAAAAAAAAATCCGTTTACCAAAGTCTGCAAATTCTCTATGAAATTTTCAGACTTGTCAGCAAATAAAGGATGGTCTACACCTAAATTCGCAAAGGCAGATAACCCCTTTAAGCACAATGGCTAGTGACTGCCCTGCCTGGAGCCCCCTAAGAAACGGACATTCTGTACAGTGGGCGCCATTTTCTGGAAGGAAAGGATACTTTTATTAGAAATGAGTCTCTCTACAATAAAATCGTGGAGACACTCACGTTTAAAAAACTGCAAAAAAGAAAGCACTGTCTGCCTAAATAATTGACATTTTTTCGTATTTTATCAGCTAATCAGCTGTGTCAAGTCATGCAAAACCTTTTATTAGAAACAGTTTACAGTGTGTTAAATCTGAAATAAGAACAACATTAATAGCGCTCGAGCCTTGGCAGATATTATCAGGTTTTTATAGAAAAAAAAATGTCATAAAGATTCCAAAACATTACGCAAAAAGGCACTTGGACAATAGCCATTTTGAGCAAGATGCACCCTTATTCAAACCTGTTCTGCTCAATGGGCCTTCTACTTAGAAGCTCAAGTGTTGTCAGTCAAATGATGCAATATTCCGTCCAACATTTGTTGCATTGATTTGAATCCTGGATTTTAGTTGGTGGCCCAACGATTCAACACCTCACGCAACATTTATCTTGAAAGGAACTGGGTTCAAATCACTGATGTTTCATTTAATTTATCTGTTTCCTAAGTTTCTTTGAGATTTAGCGAGAAGTGCTGCTCATAAGAATAAGCAAAGAAAAATGGGAATCAAAATATCGTTGTTAAAGACCATATGGTAACCAGTTGTGCATTAAACTTTGGCTTGGCCTAATCAGTGAGACGCCATAAAAAGTTTAAGACAATTTTATCTGCAGTATGGAAGGTCAGAAGGCAAGAATTGAGCCAAGGGCAAGTGGTTGTTTATTTAAATGTTATCTTAAATGAGAGCTACAGAAATGAGATGTCTGCTACAATTCAATGACTCTAATGCTAAATCAAATTATATTAAGTCAAGCCTTCTGTTAAGATGTGAAGGAAATAGAACGCATGGGTTGAACAGAACAGAACGATAACTGCAAATAATGTAGACTGTGATCTGAAGCTCTATATAAACATGGGTCACATGAAGTAATGCTCCTGCGCATAGTCTATTAGGTTACTACACCTTCAAAGCTATTTTTTTTTATGCTTTCTCAATAAACTTTTCAGCGCAGTAAGGCCATGTTAAACTTAAAATATACAGAAGAATGCTGAAAATTATTCATCCTGTAGTTCAAGTATGCAAATTTTATTACATATGCAAAATTCTGGACTGAGTACCTAGTGGTATGGTGTACTTTGAAATTCAACCAAATTTTTGAGAGTCGATACAATTCACGTTTATATGTAGGGTCCAATCTTTTCCCTAGTTTACCAAAGCTACGTTAAAGATATACGTTGAAGTATTTCTCGTCTTTGGTCATTAGACAAAGCCGATGGAAATTTGCGATTACAAATGTTAAAGAGAATTGTGACAATTTGCATTATATTATGTTGATTGTAAACAGCTGACGCCAGATTCCTGAAAGTTTTTATCCTTCCTAACGACAATATCTTATTTTGTGACAATACGCTAAAGCTTTAAAGGTTTCATCAAAAAAACAAAGGAGGCGGGGTTTAGGTTTGGCACCTATGCTTTTATACATCTTCAACCGTCGTACTAGTAGACCATGTTACGGCTGTGTTTTCCGGGCTCTTGCTGACATATTTTCACAATGAACATACTTTTTAGTTCCCTATTTCACATTTTACTTCAACCAACTCCTGCACTGCAAAAGGAAATCTGAGCAATGCATGGCCGTAGAATCAGCCACAAGCAAAGTCCTCGACAGCCAGCAAACGCCTCTTTGTATGCCAGCAAAAATCTTTATTTTGTCTTTACATTACCCTATAAACCTCTAAATTTCTGGCAAGACTCTTTATTTGTCCATGTCTTGTGATTTGCACCCCCATTAAACAGATCTATTTTCCTGGCCTCCTAGGGGAACATTTGGGACAATGTGACGTTTTATACTTAATCTGCCGTTTCTTTATTTCAGATTCCATACACAGGATGCTCAGTGAATCCAGCAAGATCGTTTGGGCCAGCAGTCGTTACCAACTCGTGGGATGACCATTGGGTGCGTTTCTTATTATAGTTTTGGCACAATTTGGGTCTTCTAGTAAGTGCTGTCCCATGGAAGCATCACAAAAATTGCGACATGTTGCCATCCCCCATTTAGCAGTGTTAGAACATATCTACAAAAAAGGTTGTAGACATTTCTGTTTTTTAACGACCCCACACTAACCTTCTTGTGGTCCCTGCGCCATTATTTCTTATAAAAAACCAAATAAACAGAACCTGACCTAATGGTGATCAATTGTTATGAACATCAAGGACAAACAGTGGCGGCGCCAGCTACTGCAGAGTGGGAGGATAATGGACGTGGCCTATGAGACCACTCCCCTTTTGCCTTGTTTCATTGCTTTGTACCAAGTTAATTTCCCTTAGGAAATATGATCAACCCCTACCTATCACTTCTAAATCCGCTTCTAGAGGAAATATGTATTTTCACATTTTATTTTCATATTTTCACAAAAAATGGTAAAGGAGGGGAGTAATTACCACCCCACCCCCCTATACCCCCTTGGTGCCGCCACTGTGAACACAGTTGTTCCTAGTTTAATGGTCAAACTTGCTGTTATTGTTTATAGAGGTGTACCCTGGGTACCAGAGCCTCAGTGAAAGAGATGGTGGAAAACTTTTCGCTCTTTCATCCCCTCTTTCACCTACCCACTTCCTCTGAGGCTCTGGTGGCACCCAGGGTAACAGAGGTATCTCTTTTTCATTCAGATTTTCTGGATTGGACCAATGCTTGGTGGAGTTTTGGGAGCAATTCTTTACGAATATGTCTTCAAGACCAAAGAGGTAAATGAAAACTGCCGGGATGAGAATAGCTCACACAACGAAGGAACTGAACTCAAATCAAGAGTCTGATCAGTTGAAGATGGGGGTGATGATGCATAATCGGTGTTTCTAAAGAACTGCAGGGAGATGCCTTTGGCAAAAGACTATCATGTTCTTATGAATTTTTTTCAAATGAACGAAAATTAGGAGGAACAGCATAAATTTTCCAAGAAATATATAAGACAATGGAATTTGATTAAAGATAGACAAGTATTATTTCTGAAACTATCTAGGTTTATGCTTTTAAACAGTTTACTTTCTTTTAAACAGTAAATAGTATGCAAAACTTAATTCTTTAATACCCATGTTGATGTTTCCCTTTAAATTTGCTCTTACCTCCTAATCACTTTCTCCTCCCACAAAAGATCAAATTTGCTGCCATTGTTTTCACATGACATAAATTTTTAGCATTGGGTTTCCCATTTTTTGAAATTCCAAGCTTTTCTAGCATTAATGTTACGTATTTTAGTAAATGTTCTTTGTTGGGGCTGCTTACGTTTTTATTTTGCTCGTAGGCCTGAGCTCAAGAAACACCAAGAAAAGCAATAAATTGACATTTCACTGCCTACTTCTACTCATATCGGTGAAGGTTCTTTACAATATTCTTAACTTTGCTTCGAAATCCTTTAGCAAGCTTTACTACTAGTTTTGCATAGTAAAACGTACCGAGACTTCTAAACTTTATAATTCATTAAAATGACTGGTCAGCCTTACATTGGGAAGTCACAAGAAGGCTACGTATGGCCCTCTCCCTTATAAAATTTAGTTTGTCCTTAGTTCATCAAACCTGCTAAAAGATCATAAGGTTGTGTTTGCCGTATTGCCATTTATTATTTACTATTTTATAGCTTTTACTTATTTTAGACTGCTAAATAGTCTTCAGAAAAGAATATATCATTTTAAATATATCTGCAAAACATTAAAATTTTTAATCAACTATTCCATATGTATTCCGCTTTGCATGTAGCCTGTAAGTAGAGTTGTTTTATAGTATTTTGTGTTTGCTACGATAAAAAGCTTTTTAGCATTGTTTTTGCTTAATCTCCTTCTTTCTTTATCATCTTGAAATCTCATATTGCAGCATTGAATAAAAATTATTAAAACCTAAAATCTTGATGATCGTATTCCTCGACGATAGCTCCTGAGCTTCTGTGCTTGTATTTTGACTCCATGCTCCTTCTAGGCATTATTTTGATGCAAGGAGAGAGGGGAGGGGAGTGATTCAAATGTTTTAAGGCAATGTTTTCTAAGGACTTGATCAAGAAAATGTAACCTCTCCAGCCAGGAAGGAGTGAGCAGAATTTGAAACCCCTTTCAATGGAAAACTATCAGAGCGTATCAGGATTGAAGCAGGTAGATACGGAAAGAATCCTATTCCCAGAGGCGCCGGAAACTTCATGATGCAGCGGGGGCAGGATTGCCAGAAAGGGGTGTCAAAGTATGTTGATTGGGAAAGGGGTGTCAAAGTATTCCAGAACACCCAGATTGGGAATCGTTGTTTAGCCATCGACAAAGCCTGGTTGTAGGTGAAGACCCTGTCGAGGGAGTTCTGGGTGTTCTGGGGTCGTAGCCCCTAGGGACATTTTGCGTTGCTACGCCCTAACAACTCTTGAAAATTAAGGCAACACCCAAAATACATTTGAATCAAGATTACAGTTAAACTTCATTTTCGAAATTGCTTTCACCCCAACATCAACCACCAAGGAAGGCTGGACCCAAACCTACTTTACATTTAAACAATTTTGTTCTGATGACCATCTACATGGATTGATATAACGTTTGGATATAACTCCTCTGAACTTTCTGCTATTTCCTTTCTTTATTTAAAGTTGGTACAATCTGCAGCCATATTCAAGCTATAAAAATGCAACTGATTTAAACTACCAATGCTGAATAAAATTTGAACCAAATATAACTGATATTGCATACGTATTTCTTATAAAGATCATAAGTATTGAACGATGAAAATTCAGAGATTTTTTCTTTAATTCTTGTAAAGTTGTTAATTGTACTTATTTCGTTTGGAACTGAAATCCATATTTGGCTCAATCTGTTTTAAAAAGATCTTGAGAGCAGAAGAAATCCTATCATTCTATTATTGTCAAAGAGGCTGTTACATAAAGCCTGGCTACAATCTGATTAAGTTGCTTATACTGCCACCGATAGGTTTTGGAGGCCTTGCAGCAGAATCGGAGGCTCTTTGCGAGTGAAGCGAGCAGAAAGATTTTGGTGATCATGCCGTTCCATTGCCACCACCTTTCGGTAATCCTTGTTGTGAGCTAGTTTTTTGGTGTTTTTAAAAACAGATCGAAAAGAAACATTTTAAATTATCGCCCCCAAAGGTCACCCCTGTGCTCAATTCGTATAGCACCTAAGCAACTCAAGGGCACTTTTTAGTTATGCAGGTGGCAAAAAAGCAACTCAGTGAGCTGCAAAGGGGCAGGTAAATTGAATTTTGGAAAAGGGGGGGTACGTGTCCAACCCCCCGGTTCATACGCCTTAGCTTGAGTTCAAGACATTATTGATGCCGTGACTGACCTAACGAACATATGCGAGCCAAAATTAATAAGATTCTGAAATCTGTTCAGCATGATCAAGAAAGTGAAAGGGAACTTTTAATCGAAAATATCTTTGTTGGTCGAATTGCAATGCAAATCTATTTTCAGTTCTCATCAAAATGGAAAATATTGACTTTTGTCTTAGGTATTAAGAGATGCTTGAAACCTAGGTTTTATTAGCATTCAAAATATTAAATATGAATTAAGATTGCTCGGAAATCAATTATTTGAAAAGGGCACTAAGCTACTCCCTTGCTGTCCCTGCATCACTAGGGCAACGGTCCCCGCTGTCCCCGCTGCCCCCGTGGCTCCGGCGCCCTTGCCTATTCCTAGGACTGATAGAAAATGTCTGCATTGTCAATCTTTTCATAAAACAACGGTGGAAGACAAAATCCTATTGGTCCCCTTTACGTTTGTTCCCATTTACGAGACTGCTAGGAATTCTATATTATCTTTGATTTATCTAAAATTTCCCAGAATCTCATCACTTGATCTTTGCGATAAGTCAAGAAGATATGGATTGTCAATGTCTGATATCATTAGCCCATTTTATATAGCTATTGCGGGAATTTTTTGGGAAGCCCTCTATGTGTATGTTTAGGCCTACGTAACGTTTACTGTTTAGCTCATAATGATTTTTACATTTGCTTATCTTTGTATTAGCTGTTTGCTGTATTCTGAAATTTATTCTGGAAAATTTGTAGCTGATTAAATTCATTTTTGGAGAAAGCTGCTTCCAAATAAATACACTTGGTAAGATCTTGATACTTTTCGTTTGGGAATAAACTTCAATACTAGGGACATGAAATATTTCATATATACCGATAATACAAACTATCACCTTCGTAGCTTTCAAAAGACATCTTCGTTCTTTGAATGTTCAATTCTGAAGGTCTTAGGGCCACAAAAAGTTGGTTGAAGGGTCGGATTTGGCCTGCGGGTCGTATCTTTGACCTAATCTTCCACAAATCTTGAACCAGGAAAAAGCTACGTCTTAAAATGTAACAAAGCACGGCAACAGAAAAGGCACGGGGCCTTATCTTTAGCTTCAGGAAAGTGTGGAGTAAAGGACGACCCGGATGAACACCATAACATGTGTGGGGGGGGGGGGGGAGTGGTCAATCTTTTTTTGAAGAGTCAAAGACACCTGAAATTTTGTTTCAAAAATTTTATGGACACTCAAAGTATATATAAACACTATTTTTACAATATATGAATTTTGACCACATAACAAAAAACGAACACCATGAAATACTTTTAAATATGCAGAATCAGCTTTTAAATATGCTCAAAAATCGGGTGAGACAACAGTTATGTTAAAAGTTATGACCGGAGACCAAAATAAGGGTGTTTGATGAGAAAAGACTAAAGAACTCGACTGCTTTAATCTCACTTTTCGTCCGACCATTTCTTCTTAATAAAATGGGTTTTCTTTTGCTATGCTATGACTTTATGACTTTTACTGACCTGTTCTAAACAAGTTTAACTGAGTTTGCACAATTTCATGTATTTTATGATGTTCTTTCAGGTGATAAGCTCAAAATTCACAAATTTTGAAAATGTTTTTTTGTGACGACATCATTTAATAACTCGACTGCTTTAATTGATTTAATGTAATCCTTGTTACTTCTTATATTTTTATTTTTCTATGTCAAAATTCCAGTCATGTATCACGTGACTTTGACGATGACGTAATTTTTAAGAAATAACCGACAATTAGTTAGTAACGTTTCTGCATAGAATTTTGAATGAAAAAATAGATAAAAATATATCAATACGATCTAGACATCTGGCCTGGGAATTTAAGACCTATAAACAATATAGTCTTCAGAGTCAGGAAAACATTACGGTCGCACGGCCACGGACCGGAGGAAGGTCCACGAAAAACAATAGAAGCTCCTATGACACACCAAAGTCACGCCCACTTTATATTGTTTTGTGAGGAAGGTTTGCCTTCTGGGATGTTTTTGTCTGGAGGAAGGTTAACAACTTTTCTGGACTCTGATAATCTTATATCGTTGAACAGATTTTCTTGTTAGTATATCGAGAAATGCTCTATTTGTGCTGCTTGTGTAATTGTTCAGGAAAACAAGATCTTTAGTCTGTCAGCCCGCCATATTGAATTTGCCAAAATTCAATTTACCAACTTAAGAAAAGTTTGCCCCTATAGCAGTTCCTCGATTAGCATGATTTGGTTTCTTAAATCAAACTTAGCAAATTATTTGAATGTCAAAAATAGATGCTTCTTGCACTTTATTGTGTACTCTTGTCATTGTCTTGAATAATCATGACGTCATATCTATTTATGGACATATTTTTTTCAAAAAATGATTCATCATAGCCTCTGCTATAACTTTGGTCATTTTTGTCAACATATACCAAGGAACAATGATTTTAGAGTAGGGGGGGGGGGCTGAATGAGCTTCCCCTTAGTCTTTTAGCAGCTCAAAAAGCCCGTTTTTTAAAATAGGGTTAACCTTTCTTTTTGTTCGACCATTTCTTTTTAAAAAAAATTTTTTATTTTATATGACTTTATGAATTTTTCCAAATTTTTCCAGGCCCAAACGGTAATTTTCTAAAAAAAACAATAGTGGAAAATAATGTTTATTATTCTTGGAAAAACGAGCTTACAATCCACATTCTTGCATGTTACAGCTCAACAACTTCATTCATTCATCGATTTTTAAAGCATCTCTTTGACTACTTACACTACGGAGCATATATCTGTATTTTATCCACAAACCTTATGGCAAAAAATCCGTCAAGTTAAAAGACAAAATATCAAGCTATTATCAGAAATAATATTTTCCGTAAAAACGGAGTGATTTTCATTTATGTTTCAAGAAAAAGTGCAGCAAAAAAACAGTGAAGAGAGTTCGATCTAAAAGAAATATTTTTTTCTAGGAAGTTGTCATTTCTTCTACTGTTTGGTAAAATTTTTTGTAAAGAATTTTCAGGACAAAATATGCGAAAGCATGAATGTTTCACGGCTGATTGTTTTGCTTCTCGAAGTTTAGTCCGCCAAAAACTTCTGTTTAGCTGGACACAACATACAGTGTGCCTACTAAAAATAACGATCCTATCACCGATCAAGAAACGTTTTTTTTCTCAAAAGTCACATATGTATGCCTTATTATACATATCTGAAAAAACATGGAGTTTTAAATATACACGGAGCCTCGGCAAAAGAATTTTTTGAGGAGGTAACGTCAGCAAATAATTGAATATGCTTGTATGAAATGTAGACCTGGTGACCTGGCGGTAAAGGTAAAGAAAGGCGTCAATGCTTGAATATTGGGTCTCATATCTTTCGTATTCAACAAAAATATCTCAGTCTGAATAACAGTATATACTTTGTTGTTATGTTTTTCAAAATAGACAAGAAAGTGTCTCATAAATAGTTAAAATGCAGGAAGTTCTCGTGGAGGATTCAAACTGGAATTCACAATGCATACTTAACATTTCAATGTATTCGTTTGAAGCCTGTATTAAGCAACCTGCTCGGTCGCCATGCAAATATCGTCATCTAGAAACGCGAGTAGATACTTTATGGACCAAATTTATTTCGTAATAGACAACATCAGCAGATTTTTAAAGTTCGTTGTTGGACGAATTTTGATCTAGTGAAAATAAGAAGCTAGACCTCGTGTAGGATAGCAGGTGTTCTTTTTAGAAAAAAGATGAAAATGGCCTGCAGTCGAAAGCTGAGATTCAATACAAAAGTGTTTCAAACTTTCTTTTTTACGATCCTGAGTCAGTTCACAGTTTTGAAAGGTATGTTGCAATTGTGAAAACTTAGTTTCGTTTGCCTTAACTGTTGCATTAGAGCCATCTTATAATGATGAGGATTTAAAATAAGAAATAAAATGGTAAAATGGTTAAACAAACAAATTTTAATGCTCAAACGTTCAGTACGAAAGGATGCCAGAAAAACCGCTGACAAAATTGCTAGCAGAGGACTCAAGCTGGCTACTGCAGAAATTAAGAAGTTTTTTGACAAAACATGCTAAATTGTTCATGTTTTCTTGTGAAGAGGGAAAAAACAATATGCTTCCTTGCTTCTGAAACGTATTGTGCGTGATTGTGTACAAGGTTTCGGTTTTGAAATAAACTGCATTCCAAAATACGATTTCGTTTAGGATAAAATCAGGCTATAAATCATAACAGTTAAAACATCCTTCCCTTGACTAATGTTGGAAGACAGTCTCGCGATTTTGAAAAGAGCAAGCTTCATAGATTTAACAATCATCATAAAGATATGTGTTTGATAGATTTACTTACAAAAGCAAACGTGCCAAGAATAACTTTTTACAGATTATTTTAAAGATAGGGTCTTTAAGGTGTGAGTGTAGAGCACGAATCAAGGCATCAAGGAATTTCACAGCTCCGTTGAAATAAGGTTTCTGAAAAATTGAATAAAGGCAGAACTTCACTTCTTTTACAGTAACATAAAAGAATTTTTGCTTTCCATTTTGAATCGGTCTTAAGAAATCGGTCTAACTAGCTTCTTTTCACATGTCAGTTCATAGGCCTAGTAGATGTCAAACGTTTAGGGGGAGGAATAGTATGGGTCTTTTTCTTAAGGTTCTTTTTATTTATGACTTAACGGACATTTTAAAAAATATGTGAAATAATGGCAAGTAAACAAAAATAGAAAATGTATATTGTCTATTCTATTGTCGCTTTGCAATAATCCCAGGATTGCGACATTTATAACATCTTACTTTAAATAATTTTAATCCTAGGCTAAATCAATTTGCTATTTTTAGCCGTTCGGTTTTCTGGGATAACATCAACCATTGACAGCTTGCAAAATTTTCAAGCACCTGGTTGGAATTATGTGAAGAGCTGGAACTCCAATGCAGAAGTTGGTAAACCTGGTATATTTCTGGCAGGTAAGATGTTTTATCGCTGTGAGGCCATACATATTGATTAAATCGTTATCAACCACACAAATTTTTCAAATATTGGCTGGCAATTTTTGAATGAAAGTGACCTATGGCCGCACATTTTCTACAAAGCCTCTTTTCATAATTAGTCGCTATATTTTGCCATTTACCCTAATATTTCGTCCCAAATTAGGCAGAATGCACTTTTTGAATATTCTAAAGTAATTTTGCTCAGAATTCAAATGTAAGTTAATTTTGCCCTAGATATTTATTTGAATGTTTCAATGCAAAAGTTAATATTTTAGTGGCAAATGATTTGCTAGCATAAAACGATTACAATAGGCTGTTGCGAATTCAATTTTCCAATTTTATGTGACAAACAAATATTATACCATTTTGTTCGTTTTTCTAGTTTAATAGATTTTGTTTACGTTTTATATTAAAAGCAACAAGTTATTGTTTCCCTGAAAGATAAAAACCTGCTAGCTTTTTAGTAACTGATTCATCCCCCTGTACACAAGCAAAGAACGTAGTTGTAATTACTATCAAATGCGCGTGCTCGTTCAATGTTTGGACGGGGATGTAAACAAGCCATTGAAGGCACTATGTCCCGAAGCATTTCGCTGGCCATTTGAATTCCTCATTGGTTGGACTACACAATAGACCTATTGTTACGTATCCAATCGGCAACGATTTGCAATGTTCTGTCGATCATAAACGCGCTGCAAAGCCTATTGCTAACTCTGAACGATTGACTGAAGGGACATAGTGCCTTTAACGTTCTGAGAGATGCATTACATCTTAATTTCTCAAATTTTATTTGTTTTTAAGGCTTCTCAAAGAGCAGCGATGACAGCACATTTGTGGTGAATATTCCCGGTGTCTACTACATCAGCTATAGCCTACACCTAAAAACAACCAGCCAATCAAATATTATCGGAGGTCTTGTAATTGACTCAGACTTGAAATCCGGGCTTGCACTTCAAAGCTATGGCAATGCCAACGGAGCCTCGTCAAGCCTTGCAGCGGCTGGGTTTATCAGACTCACGAGTTTTAATAACATCTCAGTTGCATTAAAAGCGATGGATGGGCAAAGCAATGCTGTCGAGCTGCTACCAGGGAGCTCCTTCTCAGTAGCATCAATAACTACAGCTGGAATGGTTCCAGCGTTTTCATTCAGTTTAACAAAAGATTTGACTTTTGAGAACAACAATACAAGGCTTGTTACAGGTTGGTCTGAGGACAAAAAAGGCGAGTTCCATGTTTCAACTGGCTTCATTAATTCCAAGAATTATGTGCAAGTGATTTGTGATGGAATATATCTCTTTTCAGCAAACATGATAATAAAAGGACCGTTGAATAGCAAGGCCGTTCTAACGTTCACCGTGAACCTAGCAACGTTGCATGAAATCAAGTTAAGTTTTCAAAATCAAACAACTCTGAGTGTTAACATTCATCAAATAATGAGCTCGTATAAAGCCGATATTGTGAAAATTTCCATAACGTCATTTAACTCTAAAGTAGAGATCTTAAAGGAGAGCAGTTTTTCAGCTTCTTTGATTAATAAAATTTCTCAACATACGACTGGTTTCGCATCATTCCTGAGGTTTAATTTTACAATACCAGGCAACAATGCACACTTGCCAATCGCTGGCTGGCCCACAGACTTTAATGGAGTGGCTGAATTCAAATCCCCGAATCTCTTTGCTCAACTTGTTAATAACAAACAGGATTTCAATCCACCACAACGTGGAATTTACCTTATAACTACAAATTTGGTTGTGCAATGTGATGTTGTGACATGTACAGATGTTACTGTTTCTATATATTCACCTGCTTCTAAATTTGCCTTAGCATCAAAAACAATAACTAGAAATTTTGGACCACATCAGTCGGTCTATATTTCTGTTACATCCGCTGCAGATATAACAAGCACAAGCTCATTTGCTGTTGCTGTCAAATCAAAAACAGGAAAAGTATTTGTTATGCCTGGATCAAGTTTTGCTGTTTGCCAGTTGCCAATATATTACCCAGGAATGCTTGCAAGGTTGACCAAGCCAATCTCATTTTCAGTTATCAAAAAATGGGAAACTGTCACTGGCTGGAAAACATCTCAAATTAAAGGCGATTACGACTTTTTCGGAAACATGAATGAAACCAGTGGCAAATATGAAATTCCATTGGATGGAATTTATCTATTATCAGCTAACGTAATAATAGTAGATATGGAACAGGCAGAGGCATTCATTACAGTTGGAAAGACGTTTGATTTGACCAAAGGTTTTTTCACTTCGACTGGAAATCCACAAGCAGTGACAACACTCAATTTTGGTGGACTTATGAATCTCAAGAGGGGAGATCAGGTTTATCTGACTATCAAATCAGATTCAGACTCTGATTGGTCAGTGAAAGAGAATTCTGGGTTTTCCGTAGCATATATCGGACAAAGCTCGCATGCTCTACTTGCTTCTGTGAAAGACCAGAAACTGGTTCGAAATACTGGCTGGACCAAGATATCATCATTGCAAGCAGAAATCAACAACGGTGGATCATTCCAAACCAACAGCGGACAATTTGTTATTCCTGTCTCCGGTGTTTATTATGTGATGGTAAATATCATACTACAGGATGCTGACCAGGTAGAATCAAGCTCAAAATATAAAATTGCGATTCGTATTAATGGTATCCCAGTCAGTGGATTGTCTGCAAGCCGAGTGTCTGCAAGCCCAATGATCACACCAACAAGGCGTCGATACTACCCCTTGTTCTTGAGCGGCTCATTCAAAGCTACAAAGGGTGACGTCATATCTCTAGCAACATACTCAGCTGTAGACTCGTCATACGCGATTCTTGTATCGAGCAGCTGGTCCATGTTCTTGGTCGCTGAAGATGGCAACAGTGATCAAGTTGGCTTTGCTGGACCAAAGAAGAGCACTCAAAATATGTTCTCAACTGAGGCTAGTTCCTGGTTCGATGTCAACAACTGGCAACCTTCATCGTCTAACCTTGGCTCATTTTATACACCATCAAAAATCAATTTTGACGACAGTAACATGGCTATAATAAAGACAACAGGGTTTTATCTGATATCAGCAAATGTTGAAATCCAGCATTCTTCAGAAGCACCACCGGTAATGAAAATTGCACTTTTCATACAAAATGAATTGCAACAAAACGGTATCACGTACGAGAATATTCGTGGATGGAACTCTTTTTCGATGCATTTCAATGGAGTTGCTTTCCTAATCGAAGGTGATACTGTGTCTTTGAAGATTACTAGCACGAGTAATTTTGATGGACTTGTCATTAATCAAGAAAGCGGATTTTCAATAACAAGACTACCGGTTGCAGAGCTCTTTCCGGCAGCATCGCTCACTGCTTTGGTAAGAATGTCTTACGCGTTGCTTTGATTATATATGCGTTTTAATACCTTTTGACGTGATATATTGTCAGTCTGTATGCTGAAATGTTAAAAAATAGTTACCACTTCTGTTTCACTTCATTTTAAAGATAATAGACTGGTCATATTTTCCCTTTATTCATTGTTGATTTCAGGCAAAGCTATTTTCATGTAAAAATCCAAGGTGAAAAAGGCGTCCTACTGAGATTCGAAGAACAAAAATCTTAATTTCAATCGAATTAAAATTTTATAAGTTAGCAAAAGTTAAAATTTATTTTGGTTTTCGTATTATCACGTTTTTATGATTCTTTGTATACAGAATGCGTGTTTCTTTACTTTGAATAATGGGATCGGACAAAGCAAAATGTTTAAATTTCATTCAATCCTTTGATATTTTATTGCATGGTTGTGCTTTTTTTAGGCAAAGTTCAAAATTCCATTTGCAACAAGTCTTCCTATTAAAGTATGGACGGCAGAAAACAGTGAAGCCTCATTTTCATTTACAAGTGGCAAGAGATACAACAAAACCTCAGGTATATTTCGGGTTAACACGGCAGGTTACTACCTCATCTCTATGAACCTCGTTCTACAGTCACAGTCACATAACAAGACCAACATCAGCCTCACAATGGTGCATGGCAGCGGGAGTGATACGTTTGAGCTGACAATGACGAATGGGTAAACATAATTATGCTTAATGAATGAAAAATCTTGAGTATTTCTGAAATGCTAAAGAATCTAGTTGTGATAATTTTACTTTGCAAAATAATTTTAAGAACTTGATTGCAATTTACGATTATTATATGTAAAAATTCCGCTGTTAACTCTAATGTTGATTGATGTGTGTAATTTGCCAAAAAATGCAATAAAAAGAATATTCACACAAGTCCTGTCATCTAATTAAAGGAGAGTTGAATGAACATTGCAAAGGCAACAATTTTGCAACAATCTTATTAAGACGTTCTTTCTTCTGCTTTTAAAAGTAATTATTGAATAAGGAGACATGTATTTATCGTTCTATACACCTTTTCGATATCCGCGCGCTTAATTTGCATGAAGAGACAGGGGCAAGGATTTGGGTGAAAAAATTGTCACGGACATTTGTTTACATCTAGATACAGAAAAAAATTGCAATAACAGAAAAAAACACAAATCAATAATACCATGACATAGAATGATCATAATTATAATTATGCAATACAATGGACCGTCAAATTTTTTTTGGCTTTCAGATCAGTATCAAGTTTGTCATCAACTATTCTCAAGTTTCAAGAAGTCGGTAGCACCATATTCATAGCAACGAACATTTCCTTGCCGTTTTTAAACTCTGCCAGCTTCAACAATTCTACCTCGTTTCCGTCATCAGATATTGTCCTACAAGAAGGAAGCAGTTTTTCTGCCATCCACTTTCCGCTGAAAACAACAGCAGCAACAACGTCTGAAGCTGTTTATGCAAACAGTTACTCGTACAGCAAAGCAACGATAACAGAGCTCTCTGACTGGACGGTTTCATCGGAGGTTGATAAATCCCCTGCGATTTATAGAGCAGACAAAGATGGTATCTACTTTCTAAGTATGAATTTGAAGTTAATTGAATTCATCGGCTGTGTGACATTTTACTTCAAGTCAAACCGAGGCAGCATGGCAACATCAACAGTCACTTGTAAAAAGCATTGCCAGGAGTACATTACACTGAACAATTTCGTTCGCCTACGCAATGGTGACAGACTATCGGTCTTCATGCACCTGGAGCCTAACTCTTATTTGACAATTGCTAAAGATAGTCGTAGAACAATAACATACATGCGACCTTATGAGGAAGAAACGGGCCTAAGTGTACGGATAATTAACACATCATTGGCACCTGCAACTATGGGCCATTGGGTACCATTATACGAGTATTCACTTGGAAATGACACTCATGGAGTGTTTGATGCCCGGGGGAATTATTCGTCTTTTGAAGGCATGATAATACCATCCACTGGTGCATACCAAGTTATCGTCAACCTCATGATGCTTTTCGCGAATAGTAGCAGCGGGTAAGGAGATGGATTATAAAAACTAATTATATAATAAATGAAACATTCATACAGTTTTATCTATCCTGTAGAAGTTTGATGGTTGTAGAGAATAATTTCTGCTAATTCAACATTTTTGATTAGAAAATTTGATGCGAACTTGCCTTGCCAAGATTTTGGTTGGTGATGGTGGTGCAATGTAACCAAAAAAGCGCCTTGTCTTGACATTTTCATGCTTAGAACATGCCCCTTTTTGACGGTATTCAAAGTTACTACAAGTTCGCACACAAAACGTTGCAAACATAGCTGATATTTGCTAGATTGATATTTCAAATTTATTCACTACTATTTACGTATACGTACCTTTTAAGAATAAGGAACTTTTTTGACAGAATGGGGACAGTTGAGATCGTCGTATCAAAGGATGGTGCAATTTCTACAACTGGTGGATTGTATATGAAGAAGAAGTTTCAAGTAGGGCAAAACTTCACAATGCATGTAATGTCAAGTATTGTTCTGCCAAAATGGACGAAACTTAAACTCTTTATTCGATCCGATGCCGATGTTTATATTCAAGAAGGCAGCACTGTGGCACTTGCATATCTAGGTAATTATTTGCTCTACATTTTATGCTATTGCCAGTGAGTTTTGATGTCATATTCAGTTAGAAGTATGCAAGGGCTCTTATCTATTGAAAGCTAAAGTAATGAATACACCAAAAATAACCCGCTGTGTTAAAGTAGATCTTGATGATTAGCGTCTGCAAGAGGTAGCTGTTTGCTTTCATTGAGCCTTTTGCTTGCGCTAAGGGTAATATACTTTAGCTGGTATATTTTCCAAGACCATTGTTCCTTTTTGCAGGGATAGGTCTTCGTGCTAGTTAAAGTTCTGTGTTCTGATGTATTAATTTTCTTTTTCCAGACTAGCATTTCGAAATGGAGTCTGGTGCTCTATGTGATTATTTCCAATAGAGTGTTGCTAGCCTTATTGAAACTGCATTCTGAATGAGAATCGTAAAATCTAACAGGAGACTAATAAATTTGGTAGAATAGCAAGTTCAATTCATAATATATGTTCGTTTTAGATTCGATAATACGCGAAATATGCAGAGACGAGGGACCAGTTATGGGAGACCCTTTGAGACCAGCGTACATCGCTTCAGCAATTGTTGGAGAGAAACGCGAATGGCGATGTCAAGCCTTTGGAAACAAACCCGCAAAACATCTTTGGTACAAAAATAATCAGGTATCCAATTTGGAATAAATGGAATAGCTTTGCAATGTAAAGAATTAACAAAATGCCTTTAAACATGTACAAGAAGCTTAATGAAGCTTTATCAGTACAGTTTATTGTATGTTCATGGGAAGCTTTTAAATAGTTCTCATATTACAGTGTTCTACTATTTAATCACTTGATTTTAAGAAACTGAACTCGGAGTTTTATACAGCGTTTGGAAGGGTACATACAACTCCGGACAAAAATGGTTGAGACTTTTCAAGGAAAGCTTATATTTTCACTTTTCTTTAAAAAATAACTTTCCCTCTCTTTCAATTCAATGTTGAATGCATGATTTTGAAGGAGAAATGATAGAACTACAAATCCAACATGCTTTGGGAGGGGGGAGGGGGGATTCGAATTTACAAGGGCAAGGTTAAGTAGAAAATAACAAAAATTGCATTTTGTATCAACATTTTTGTCTGGGATCGTAGATATATATTTGTTTAATAGTATTGGAAATGTACTGATGACTTATAAGCCGTCTTTATTCTCATATTGGTGGAAAATATCTGAGATCGCGGCAAATCAAGATAGCTGTTTATTTAAAAAGGCATTTGCAATAGCATGTTAAAAAACTGTTTGTAAGGTTTTTCTAAAAATACTTTGAAGAAAGGCATCCTCTGAAAAGCATTCTACTACTACTTCTTTTAAGAAGATCTATCAAGTGCATCGCGAGTGCATCTTTGGTAGAAGATATATTAGGTAGTACGGATAGTTAAGTTAAAACAAGGACGACCAGCAATGTTTTAAATCTCAAAAGAACTGCATCAATACAGTTTTACGCTTGAATTTCGACGTTTAAACAAGAGCCGTGAGCAGTAATAATTCGCAATGGATTGCTGTTCCTACCAAGTTGCGTCTCCTTTTGTACTCCTTTTGTGCAAGTTTCGTGCATTCACAAATAATGTGCATTACCTCTTTTTTTCCACACATACGACAGAGGCTATTTTCCTGGGTTTTATCTATTCTGCCTTGATGTAATTTGTTCGAATGCATTGATCTTGTGCAGCGGTAATCAGTGATTCAGTTTCTCATTTTAATATTCCACTTCTGAGCCATGCCCATGACATATCATCTGCTATATCCTTCGTTTGTCTTATAAACTGTCCATGCATTGGTTTTTCTTTCCACCTCTTCTTTCTTTCTGCTGCTCTGCGTTTTTTAAGGTCATCCACAGATTCTTTAAATCCTTCATACCAATCTTTTGCTGCTCTTAATAGCTTTTTGTTACTGTTCTCAACATGCTCTTTCAAACCGAGCACAGAATTCTTAACACATTCTTAAATAGAAATAGGCCCCATTCCACCGTATTTTCTTACTACATATAACCTGTCAACGTCATCATAATTGGAAAAATGAAAAAAGCCAGTTTCTCTGGGACTTTGAAGTGAAGACAGATCATCATACAGAAGCTAGAAAGCCTGCCCTCATAATTGACGACAAAGAAAAGAAGGCATGTCAGATTGTGACTTTTGCAATACATGGAGATCACAGAGTTGAAATCAGGGGTGTAGAGCTAGGGGGCTCAGAGGGGCTGAGCCCCCTTGTTAATGCCTAAAATCGATCACAGAGTTTAAATGAAAGAAAGAGAAAAAAGAGAGAAATATCAATATTTGGCAAGAGAACTACAAGCGCTATGGAATAAGAAAGTAACTGTTATTCCAGTAGTGATCGGGGCTTTGGGAACTGCCAGTGCTTAAAGCAGAAGTATACGATAATGATAATAATAACAATAATACTGAATCTTTATACTGGATTTTACATGTTATGCTGTCATCAACGTGTTAAGATAAATTGCTATTATATCCTAAATGTTATTGTTCCTAGATTATCAGCAAGAAAGAATACTTACAAATAGATGGGAACTTAAACGACACAGGAAGATACCACTGTGTTGCCAGCATAGATGGAATAATGGCAGAATCAAACCAAGTTCAGGTGCAGATTTATGGTAAGACAACAATCTGTTTTGTTTTGCTCTACATGTTTGTCTTCGAATTCATATCGCGAAGCAACGATGGACGGAAGCATACGTATTCTGAGTAAGGGAAATTTATGATCCCCTGTCATTTACTTAGTAAACTACTACTGACATTGAGAGCAGCAAGATCAGTTAAGAGATGAATAATTTCAGCATGTGATGCAAAGATATATTACAGCAATTAACAGTTAAAGTTTGGTGCTTTGTTATTAGTTCTCTTAAAGCCACATTGCTAAGGATGAATGAGAGCCAGACATTTTAAACCAAAAGATGTGAGCACTGTATATGACCACGCAGGTAAAAATATCTTGTTATTTTTGTTTAGATGTTGACGAGTGTCACTACAAGAACCATACGTGTGATTTGAATGCCACATGTGCGAATACACTTGGTTCATTTACATGCACGTGCAATGCTGGATTTGTAGGAAATGGATTCAAGTGTAATGGTAAGTGAATAAAGAAAAAAGTAAAATTTAAAATTAATAAGTCATTCGCACATACAATTGACAATCGACAATGCATCGGCATCGGACAAATTGCTTCTTTGTATATATTTTATTGTATTGCTTCTCTATAACGAACCTTAGAAACGAAGAGTAGCTAACAAAGATTCACTTCTGAGCCTGCAGTAATAGCTGACAATGTAGGATCTCAGAGTTCTTTGAGATTTGAATACAGTAGATATCCAGTCATTCTCGATAAGAAGCAGCGTGCCAATATCTCTCAGAATGTTTCTAGTTGGCTTGTGGAGAAAGCTAATCCCTACTAAGAAAGCTAATGTTTCTAGCGATGAACATATTAACTCTTGACTGAATCGTATATTCATTATTAGCAGTAACAACCGTTAGTCGTTAGAGAAGACTAGCAGAGAGAAGAGCAAAGAATTTCAATTGATCATCATATCTTGGATAAACCTTGTTTATCGAGCATTGCAAATATATGAATATGCAAGTTTAACATCAATTCATATTCAAGATGTCTCATTTCTAGATACCAACGAGTGTTCCCTTGGCACACATAATTGTGCTAACCACTCCATGTGCATCAACACACAAGGGGCATTCAACTGTCGCTGCTTGGATGGTTTCTTTGGAGATGGAGTAAAGTTCTGCAATGGTAATTTTGCGCAATTTGAGACAATTATACTTGACCATTATACATTATAATTGGTGATCTACATGTTGAAAAATTCAATTGCTGTGAGCTTTGATTTTCTTAGAAATTCTTTAGCAGAGGTTAGATGAAAATTATGTGTTACAGCCACAAAAAAACGAGAACTTAGATGACATCATAAAGATCTTGAGCAACATTGTTTTTAAAAACATACATTTATTTTGTCTATCAATAAAAATATTGGCAACAACAGCACAACATGACAACAAGTTCATTGTAAAGCTCGATCTGGTTACGAATGATTTTGGCACATCGGTTAGTCATCTAGGCCTTTATCTTGCTGGACAATGACAAGGAGAATGTTAGAGAAGCAACATAATGAATTTTAGTACACAGGCTTCTGTAGATAATTTACGTCACAGGTATATTTTCTGAGTAATCTTTGATAAATGACGTCGTTCCTTGTTTTAGATATTGACGAATGCCTATTGAGCTTGGACAAGTGCGATAGACACGCAACATGCAACAATCTTGTTGGAACTTATAATTGTACTTGCAACAAAGGGTGGTTTGGATCTGGTTTTACCTGTTTAGGTAGGACGTAGATATGATATTTTTTTACGTTTTGAGCATACACTCTTAAAAAAAGCTGTTAATTTATTCCATACGCTAGTAAAAAACATCAAGACACTTTTTATCGAGACAACATCGTAAAAAACGTTTTTGTTATTGCAAGGAGGCTAGGCCAAGGCTCCTCCGTTCATTAAGTTAGACAGTGCGCAAAAGAATCGAGAACTAACGTCGTTGGTCTAAGTATGAAGCTTTCTTCACAAATTTTGACGGTAATAGGACTCGAGCTGGAAAACAGAAATTCTATTCCACGGCAAGAAAAAATTCAAGAACATAATCTTCGAGAATTATAGGCTCATTCTTCTTTCTATTCTCATTCTTTTTTCTTCTTATCTTCCTTAATCATTTTTTCTTCTTCATCTTCTTTTTCTTTTTCTTTTTTCCCTTCTTCATCTTCTCCATCTTCTTTATATTCTTTCTCTTCATTTTCTTTCTCTTCATTTTATATTTTTTCCTTTCTCCTCTTCATCTTTTTTCTCCTCAGCTTCCTTTTCCTCTCCTTTTTTCGCTTCTCGTTTTTCCTCTTCTTCTCCTTCTTTATTTCTTTTTTTTAATCCTCTTTTTCCTTTCCTAACCTTGTCTGAACGTTGTCAGCTATCGAAATCTTCCATCGTCAACTTTTTTTATCTCTTACAACTTCTGCAGTGTGATTTAGCCCTTTCAAAACATTTTTGACATCTTGCTGTCGACTTTCTGCGATCACGGTTCTTTTGAACGGTTGTGTTTGCAACTCTTTAGCAGACTTTTCAGTTTATATTTTTCCTAGCTTTTCTGCGCCATATGACACATTTTTAAAACGTAAGGCCCATTAAGCTTCATTGATTATTTAAAAGACATTTAAAACCCACACCTAAGGCTTCTAAACTTTTTTGACCCAGGCAAGATACTGTACCAGAGTGTCTTTTAGATGGCATTTTATCTAAAAAAATGAGAATCTAATCAAGTTTTTTTACTGAAAAAGATGCAAACGAATGCGCTTTGTTGACACACAATTGTGACAAGAATGCCTACTGTAACAATACAAATGGAACTGCAAAGTGCACCTGCAAAGAGGGCTTTGTTGGAAATGGAGTCGCGGGCAACTGCTCTGGTAAGACCCCTCTTATTCTGCATTCTTATTCACAAGTCTTAGTCATATTCATGCAAACACCTACAAATATAAAAGTTTATTTTGTCTTAAAAAGGTGTTTTCTATCAAGTGCATTGATGGTTAACTTGGGGAATCTAAGTCTTCAGAATTTTCTTTAAGAATCCAATTTTGTTTATTGAAATATATTTGTAAATGTCAATGATATTTTAGGACAAAGATTTATAGCTTTTAAAAATTAGCATTTCAAAGCTATACTCACTAAGCCAAAAATATCTTACGTATATTTGATTATAGAATAAGTGCAACCATTTCTTACAATGTACCAAATTTATCAAGTAAGGTGTAGAACGAGAAAAAAAATCTAATTGATTTGGGTAGCAAGAATGATGCTAAGTTGATTCAACGCTCTTTCAGACATAAACGAATGTCTTCTGTTGCCAACTGCAACTCCAGCTACATTAAGAAATGCGTCATCACAAAACAAGCTGTACTGTGACGCATTTGCTGACTGTGTCAATTTGCAAGGAAGCTACACCTGTCGCTGCAAAGCTGGCTTTATTGGAAATGGAACGAGCTGTCAAGGTTATCATTTTCACTTTTGCTTTTCTTTTGTGCTATACTGAGTCAGTTAAACCGTTTGAATTTCTTAATTTAAGCCCTACCAAAAGCCTGGTAACGAATGGTGGCAAAATCGCTTTACTTTAAGAACTACCTAATGGGAACAATTTGATAACATTTCCGCCTATATTATAAAGATTATAGATTCACAATTTTTCAGTGAGAAGAATGGTGTCATTGAGAATTTTGAAAATCTACTTTGGCAGGGACTTTAAAAAGACCTTAAAACACACATGAAATTATTTTCCAAAGCGCGGGTTTAACAATATTTAGTGTCCTGCGTAAACATAGACTTTAGTGAACCATTCATAGAGGGATAAACTGCACGTGGGTATGGCTTTCTTTCCACAATGCCACATTTTTTTTCTAAATACCAATCCTGACAAATTTTATCACCTTTAAACCCATATTGACTTTTTTGCAGATATTAACGAATGTGAGCTTGGAAGTCAGTCAATTAAATGCGCACAAGTGGCTGACTGCATAAATCTGCCTGGCTCTTATCAGTGCAAATGCCGAGCTGGATATACCGGAGATGGCATCCAGTGTGCAGGTTAATGTTTCTTCTTTCTTTATTCTCTTTTAACAGACCTGGGAATCCTACCGCCCGCGGGCCAAATCCGGTTCTTTAGACGTTCCAGTCCGGCCCGCGTAAGTGCATCGACAATCAAAACATTAACTTTTCTAAGAGTTTTTCTCACTTGACTTACACCACTACTTCAAATTTTTATATACACATTTTATATGTATAGACATATATATATGTATCTTTTGGACAATAGGTATCGGCTAAAATAAAGTATAATTGTTTGCTTTTTACATTGGGAGAAGAAACCAAATATTGTGCAAAGGAAAGTTATCGTTGGTTTGGTCCTCCACACCTTTCAGGTTTCTCATGTAGCCCCTTAATTGCCCACGCCTACCCTATAACGAGACAAAACATGGTAGTTCAATTTGAAATTTCTTACCTTGACGTTTTTTCCGATATTTTCAATGTTTACTATTGACTTCGTCTTCTGCAATTTCAGACCTGGATGAATGTGCCATCAAAACATTTGTATGCGATCCTCTGGCAAACTGTTCGAATACATACGGCTCGTACCAATGCAGTTGTCCCAAAGGGTATATTGGTGACGGAAAAACCTGTGCAGGTTTGTAATACCTACTTGTAATATAATAGAAATACACAAAACTGCACAGACTGCAAAATACTTATTCTCTAGCATTCATTGATAAAACTACCTGAATTAAGTTCGCATGTAGCATTTCTCGCTTAAAAAACCCCGCTGTCACAAGAGAATTGCTTAGTTCTCATGGGGGCCTACTAGAATGGAACGTCTCTTTTAACATACATGGTGAAAAGACAATGAACATGCTAACTAAACTATAGGTTAAGCGTAAAGACAATAAGAATACTTGATGTCATTGCTATCGTTTTCATGAAAGGTGCTTGCCTCTTCGACAAATCAATCCTTTTGCTTGCATCGAGTTTGCCATCTTGTTTGAGAGGGAAAACGATAGTTTATAATAGTTATTGCTGAAAAAGGTATTAGTTAATATCTGCATCGCAAAAGCTTTCTAGAGACTAGAGATACAGCATTATCCTATGATTAAAACCCCTACCAATTTATTTCTAGACAACGCTGAAATTGGTAAATCAACTGACCCGTGTGTAAAAGATTCCACCTCTTTGACATGCATTTGCAAAAATTCAAAGACACGTGATCAGAACATACTTTGCAACGGACTCTTCGTGGCGATCATCATCCTGTCAGTTGTGGCAATAATTGTTATTTTGTTTGTTATTAAGTATATAAAATCAAGAAGGAATATCAAGATTGGACCAGTAAAAACTGCAAGAGGAAAGTACATAGAAATGGAAGACGAGTCTGAAGTATGAATATATTTTCACTCTGATTCATTGAATCCGAGTCAGAGTTTAGCCTTATGGCAGCAACTATATGTGGATCGAGAACGTTTTGGACACTTGACATCAACTATTTTCAAATATTTTGACATCAACAGTGAATTTTTAAAATGATATGATACGAACTTAACCTGTAATTATGTATAAAACTTTAAAAGTAGTAGCATTGATCTCTTCCCAAATGATATTTCTAGCTAAACTTGAAACAGAGATGTGGAAACTGTAAGCAAACAGAGCGATTTCTTTCATAAAGAAGGTTTTATCTAGGTTTCGTTTGAGGCAGCCATTAAAGAGGGAAGGAAAAGCAATCCAAGACTCAGGTTTATTTAAGAGAATAGATAGAATTCTCAAAATGTTGACGCCATAAGAATATATAATTCAGAAATTTTGGACTTAAAGTACAAATCAATTAAATATGATACTAATCGGTTAAGATACTTCTTAATATCACACTTCCCTTACCAATGTTGATAGCTGTTAATAATTTTCTTTATGAATGCATCTCTGGTTCAGCGTCTATACCTCGGCTAATATTTTGTAGATTAAACAAAATTCTCAAATGTAGGCCTGTTTTTCAATTCTTTCCGATCTAAGGTCCAACTTCTAAGGGCCTGTTTACAAGTGACCGGATCCAAACAGCATCGGATCCAAACAGCATCGGATCTCATTTTTCAGAGTGCGTTTACACGGGATCGGATCCGTATGGATCCAAGATGAGCGGGTTTGTGTGCGCAATCAATTACGAAATTTTGGCGTCCAATTACAAGGATACCATATAGGATGCACCTCGTAATGTACAATTTTCGCCTCATTTTGGATCCGTACATGTTTAGATCCGATCCCATATCGTTTACACGAGACCTTTTTGGGATCGGATCCAAACGGGACCACCTTCAAAAGCGATCCCAAACGGGTACGGATAGCAGATCCAAATTGGATCGGATCCGCCAGGTCCCGTGTAAACGCAAAGCCTATCCGTACCACTTTGGGTACGGATCCATGTGGATCCGATCCTGTGTAAACAGGCCCTAAAACTACAACTGATGACGCCATTTTTTCTCCACTCTTTAGTGAATAGTGATAACCAAGATATACAAAGTAAGCAGTGAATTTTTACGGCCTAACTCTGGTGCAGAACACAATTGTTTACGTTTGACATATTATTGGCGTATGACCAAAGATAGTAAGATGAAAATAAAGAAATTAGCCTATTAGGTCCGTTTTCACAAATTTTGTAGCAAAATTGCATTTAAACTGATCAAACTGAAACAATTACTTAATTACGTTGGTTTCTGCTATCAGTAAAAGAAATGAGAGCACTTTCACTTTGTAAAAACTTGCAAACACTAAAAAATTTTAGCAATAAAGTTAAACTTTATATTCCCCAAGCAGTCTTTTGTTAAGAACAAATTAAAAATGATTAAAGCTTTTGTCAAAAGAACGACTGAAACGGGTTTTATGGTATTCTGTGCTTGTTTTCCTTATAAAATTGTCAACTGTAAATGCAGTATGATTTTTACTTGTAGGAACAAATAGCACATTTTTTTGTGTTCACATGGCACATAGCTCACTTAAGTGTCCCTTTCAAAGATACTTACCCCGTTTGGTAAAAATAGGCAGCTTATGTGTAGTGTGGACCTCTGGTATGCAAATGGGGTGCTGAGAATGCTGTTCAATGAAAAGATACATACAGGCCTTGGAGGGGGGATTACTTGTCCAATCACCTCTGCGCCCTAACAAATCTGTGATATGCTGATGATCATCATTTCATGGTGATCTTCTTGTCATTTCAAGATCATCCACCCAGAACACTCACAACTGCTGAATATATGTTAGTATTCAACTTGACTGACACTTCAACAACTTATCTAGTTTTAGTGTACATAGTATTTAGGTGCTGAAATGCAAAGGTTTTGCATAAACCCCTTACCTTGTCTTAAAACAAGTTTTGAATGAGACTTCTTTCAAGATTGTGCCAAAAACAAGCAAAGAAAATCACAAAGTCTTGTTTACAAGTACTAAAATATTAAAATGATAAATTAGCTACTGCCAAAGTAAGACAACTAGATATATCAGTAAATGCTAACACGAATTTGCTTAAAATGCAACAAGCAGAGGATAAAAGCCCTTAACTTTGCAATCCTTACAATCATGTGGTTACTTTACTTTCTAAAACAATAATATCTTACACGTCTTTAACTTAAATGGGGCAGAAACCTTGGGTAAAAATCATTCTTCATAATTGATAGGTAAATAATACAGTAAATTATCACAAGGAGGTCCAATTCTTAAACTCAAATGACACTTTCCACACACTGTTTCACTCTAATTGGAAACAGATGTGTTCCATTGGTAAAAATGCCATAAATAGTCAAGCTTGGACAAGGGAAGATACTAATGATAGTCTAATAAATGAATTAAAGCATCAATTTTTTAAGTAACTTTTCGTATCAAACAGTCTTTCGTCCTGTAATTGTGCACAAGTTATCATTTATCATAAATAATCCTTTAAATGGAAAGTTTGCTTGTTTATATGTGTCAAATATGATTTCATGATTTAGCTTCCATTCTCATAATCATCATCAATCTTGTCTCCAACACCATCTTCATGATTTTGTGTGTCCTGTTGGTCCTCATCTTCATGATTCCGCTTTGGAGACATTGATCTTGAGCGCGATCTTGACTTTCCACCAGATGCACTTCTACTTCTGTAGAAGCAGAGAAATGTTTTAAACATCTGACTTCTTTTAACATACATATATGCATTAAAATTATGAAATAAGAGCTAATGATATAATAAAGGTGACAAGGTGTTTTAAATTAAAGTATCAGAGGAACAGTATCAAAATTGGCTGATCACCAACTCTCCCCAACCAAAGCAAAATTAAACAAAAAATGCCTCAGATGCATGAGACCTGTGACAAAACCTGTGCAAAAATGCAAAATGGTAGATCAATAAATGAGGAAAGTGAAAGAAAGTTGTTTAACCTTTTTCTTGTTCTTTCCTTCGATTCTGATCTTGATCGTTTCCTATAAAGATTAGAAAAATTTTTGTCATGAGAATGTGAGGAATGAAACTTGTTCCTCTTGGCATCCTGTTAATTGAACACAAAGAATATGTTCGCTCTGACTCAGAGCCACGTGGATGGAGGCATGCCCTTAATTTCAAGGAGACAGAAACACCTTTATAGACCTGGGCATCCTACTCAATATAACCCCTCTCAATATAATAAGGTATCAACAAAACTTTTCTTCAGTTTCCTTTGTTTTCAGTGGTATTGTAGAAAGAAAACTGGCAGTAGCATCATCATGGCTAAACCCTCAATTTCATTTCTGACAGTTTCCAAAAACACATTTTCATATTGGTCTTGACCAAATTGAAAGAATGCAAAAATGATGATCACATAACAATATAAAACAGTCATTCGCTTGTGTTTTCACATTAATCTTTAGTGTACATGACATCTGCAAAATTTCAACCACGCCTATATGAGCATGCCCAAAAATTTTCAGTCAAATTTTACTATGATCTGATAATCAAAGTTTTCTTTCTACAATTGAGATCTAATGGAGATATTTAAGAAATCTGTTGCTTAAGCCTTCATTTCAGATTTCATAGCAAAGCATTGTGTAAACAAGGAAATGTAAATAAATTTTGAATATTGATAGAGAAGAGTGAATGGGCATAGGCTGATGACTTCAATATTTTAGGGTTCTAAATGTATATATATATATGAAATCAAACAAAAGTACTAGTGTTTATGACCAATGTCATTGCTGACGAAAATGTTTCTCCAAAAAGGACAGAAACTTGTGCACTCTTGTCTTTTGTGTCTTTTGTATGCAAAACACTTTTTGCAATGAGTTTTTGAGTGTCCTGGCATATGTTATTGCCCAGATAAAACATATATAATATAGGTTAAGATCTATACATGCATTTATAGCCCATTAAAGTTCACTAAACAGGATTTTAGCATTCTAGCTTACCTGTCACGAGATCTTGATCTTGATGTTGAATGTCTTCGTCTGTCATCTTTCTTTTGCCTTGATCTTGATCTAGACCTGGATCTAGACCTAACAAATATTAAACATTGATCAATAGCTTTGTTGTGTATGACATTTGATTATTTTTCTTTTAAAAATACAGCAGACAGTTTACACAAGGCCTCTTCATCTAGGGTACAAATTCCAAACATACACATTTTGCAAATATTCTGAGAAGCTGATATGCACAAAGATGCATCACATTCTCTTCCATCCTTTTTCATTCAACAACTTTTCTAGAGTAGATAAGGATTTGAAAATGTAACATCACAATGGGGTGGGACCATTAGTGCACAAGAGCACTAGTCAGTTTCAACAAAATCTCTGTTATTTTAAAGTAATTTTTGCAAATGCATGTAAAATTATAATTTTAATAATATTTACAGATGCACATAGCAATTAAAATATATAAAAATATACCTTCTTGGAGATCTACTTGATGACCTTCTTCTGTCACGTGACCTACAAAATATTAGCATTTTATTACTAATAAACCTTTATAGGTATTTAATTCAACTGAATTGAATTGCACAATAATATAACAAATCAAATTAAATAAACAAGTACATTTCCCCTATTAACATATATGCCTTTAATAGGATAAACAGTCAATGCCTTATTTGTAGAGAAAATTATTTTAAAATGCCACAACATTCAACATAATCTAATTTTTGCTTTCAATTTTGTTTTCTTACAATGTACATATCTCACTGGAAGTTGCACATAAAAACAGCTCTCAAAATATGCCAGTAGAGGAAACAGTATTTCTGAGCTACTTCTTTCTTTGGTCTTTTGGCTGTCAGAATGCATGTATAAGGTTGGCATAAAAATAGCACGTAAATATATACATATATATATGCTACATATAAAATGAAAGAAAACAGCAGGTTCAAAAACTAAATATAAATATTGAAGGAACTTGTCTGTCCCTGTGAAAAAATTGGAAACAGGCCAGAAATATATATATACATATAAAACTATTAAAAATAATATAAAAGCAGATAATACTTTCTTTCTAAGCATATGGTACAAAAATCTACTAACAGCTCGAAGGATAAAATAGTTGACAAATTTGATAAAAAACTTTACGTATGTATATATTTTGAATAAAGAAAAAGATGTGTTGCAATGCAGAAATAGTTGTGTTGCAATGTAAGGTACAAGGAGACAGTAGTTTAGTTCAAAAGATTTACAACCGAAAGCGACCATTGCTTTTCTAAAAATGCGACAGCACACGGATGATTATTGTTTTTTACTTCCAAAGAAATCAAGCCACTTACCTACTAAGATGGATGGTGTTTTGAACACACCAACAAACACGTGTGAAAACATTTAAATGCACACTTGAGATACTATTTTGCTAACCTTTGATAAAGTTGTCATCATTTGAATAACAGACAGCCAGCATTTGTAGCTTTGGCGTGAAAAAGTTGGTTTATCAACCACATGGGAAGGAGTGACCATGTGGCCATATTAGAAGGAATTCCAAATCAGCAGAATTTTCTGAATGGCTGCTGTTGGTTGTAGCTCGTAGCCGATTTCTGAAGAAGGCCCTTGTATAGTACGTAGTAGATGAAATGTTTGGTCATGTAGACACTTTACGACGAAATTTGTATAACCGATGGTTGGGAGATGGTAAGACGTAAGACGGAGGTTTGGTGAAGGTAGTTTTGGGACCTGCAGGATGCCATTGAAATCAATTAACAAACACATCACGTATACAAACTAAGATAGAATACATTATCTTTCATGCTTAATCCAAATTATCTAACTATTGGGGAAAATTTTACTGCGACAAAAATAAAAAAGGGACAAATTCCTATTTATTTGCCATAATGAGCGAAGCAAAATAGATCACAGCCTTTCCAGACGCATGCGGTAGATAACGCTCAACATACCTAACCTTATCACTGTATCAATTAGAAATTATTTTTACTAACCAGCACAATTCATAAATAAACCTGCTAGGGCCTCTAAATGTAAGTTAAATGACTAACTTTGATCGTGAGCGGCGCCTTCTTGAGGAGCGATCAGTTTCGCCTTTTCGTGTGCATTGTCTTGCTGAATGTCCTATCCTGCCACATTCATAGCATTGCATATCCCGGTTCTGCCGGGAGCTTCTGCCACCACGAGTTGGTCCCCGGGCCATCTCAACTCTGACTCTAGAGCCGCAAACTCGTCTTCCATCCATCTCTCTAACTGCATCCTCTGCATCTCTAGCGTCGTCAAACACGATGAACCCGAAACCGGGAGGATTTCGAGCGACCCAAACATCTCTTAGCGGTCCATAATATTCGAATTCTCGTTCAACTTCTCTTCTAGAAGCATCTGGAGGCAGGCCGCCTACATATATTCTACTCATTGTTGTATTTTCCTCTCAACCTCAAGGAATAACGGCAATGCAGGCAAAGATGCTGCTTCTACAACACTTTTTACAAACTGCCGCACTTTCGATAGTCAAAGGAAAGCTCGAAGTACAATGCGTGCAGTTGAAAGACCCATGATGCATTTTATTCGTACCCAGGCCTTTCGTTGTCAACAGTAACAACCCTAATTTTTTTCAACAAAAAGAACAGTTTTTGGAGGTACAGAACCAAGCACGAAGCCAGCACTGAAAAGATGGGCGGGAACAGGGGCGAAGCCAAAAAGTTTTTTCGGAAGGGTAGTATCGCTTTTGCCGACAAAAAGGGCGTGTCACTTTTATTGGGTGTGGTCATAGAATAAGTAACTTTATATGCTGCTTTTATTTGTTTTTAACTTAATATTCAGAATTCTAAAATTTAAATTTGTATATTTTTAGTGCATACTTTAAAAGTTTAGCGGCTACAGAAATTTTAGCACGTTACAACTGCTACAAATTATAATTATACTACTGGTTGAGAAAAAATTATGTAACGACAGACAAAGTATAGGGAGCAAGCACCCTACTTTATAGCCTGATAACCAGCCCATTATTCTAAAGAAATAAGTGTATAAAGTGAATAATGGGCTGGTTATCAGGCTACCTCCTTTAGCGACGCCCCAGCCCCGAAATTCCGAGTAAATGTTGGCTTGTAAACTGGGCGAAACGAAGGAACTCACTGCTTCTTATTTGAAAGCAAGAACTTAAGTGACGGTTTTGAAGAACCTTTAAAAATTTTAAACTAAAAGACTGTACAAAACTTGAAAATGGCTTTGAAAAAATCAAACATTTCATAACATATAAAAGCTTTTACGTCTAACATCCCTCAGAGCAAAAAAATGTCAGAATAAAGGTCCGAAAGAACACGATGAAAAATATACTTCTTAACTTCTCCAATGAGATCCATGTATCTATTGTCGTTCTCTGCAGTGATCAGGGACAGTGGCGTAGCGTCCGGGTATTCAAGGTATTCAGTGAATACCCTGAGATTTCTCAGAAAAAATATTAATACGACGTATAATTGTAATAAGTAAAAAATGTTTTGGGGCTATTGATTCTGGTTGAATTCGTTACCTTCGGTATTCTACATTTTGTACAAGTACAAAATATCATCAAATTCATGGAAACAATAACGCTGCGAAGCATAGAGAAGCTGGGAGATCTTTGAAGCTAATTTTGAAGATTGAGCTACTTCATGTTGTATGGAGATCGGTCATGAATACGCAGTGAATACCCTAGACGGTACTTTAACCAATCAAAATGCTCCTTTCCATGAATAATATTTGCCGTTAGTCAGCTAAAACAATGGTCTTGTACGCTGAGAAATATGCAGCGTACAGCCTCAAAGTTGGTTCAAAATAGTCTCGTTATGAGATCGATATAAACAGTTAATGGACGTCGGAGCGGTTGGAGTGATGGAGCTACCGCATGCTATTCAGACAGAGAATGAGAATGAGATTCAGAATGAGATTCGACATCAGAATGACATACAGAATGAGATTGAATCCGAACCACGAAAGACTAAAACTGTCTAAAATGTATTTCTGATGTTTGATTTAATAATTTCTAAGCCATCTTGTCTAAATGATTTTTTTAGCACCTTTTTACACAAAAAAACTGAGAATTGCGTGCGAAATTTTCGCGTTGTTTCCTGTCTACATATGGGGTCCCTATGGTCGAAAAAAGGGTATTTTGCCGGGCACGAAACAATCAACGATATCTTCCAAAAACAAGAAGCAATTCTCAAAATTTTTTCCGCGTAAAAAAGTACAATAAGTAAATTATCCGAAATGATTTTATTTGACAACGAAAGCTCTTTTTATCTGGCAGAACTCACTCGATTTTCCTCAGAATGAGATTCAATCCTTTAGGCCCTCTAGACGTAAACAACACCACTCCATATCAACGAATTGATGCTCAAAACCAGGAGTTTTTCATAAAATCCTCACAATTGCAACAAAATTTGCCAAATGTAATGAAAAATTGTTCTGCCAGATAAAAAGAGCTTTCGTTGTCAAATAAAATCATTTCGGATAATTTACTTATTGTACTTTTTTACGCAGAAAAAATTTTGAGAATTGCTTCTTGTTTTTGGAAGATATCGTTGATTGTTTCGTGCCCGGCAAAATACCCTTTTTTCGACCATAGGGACCCCATATGTAGACAGGAAACAACGCGAAAATTTCGCACGCAATTCTCAGTTTTTTTGTGTAAAAAGGTGCTAAAAGAATCATTTAGACAAGATGGCTTAGAAATTATTAAATCAAACATCAGAAATACATTTTAGACAGTTTTAGTCTTTCGTGGTTCGGATTCAATCTCATTCTGTATGTCATTCTGATGTCGAATCTCATTCTGAATCTCATTCTCATTCTCTGTCTGAATAGCATGCGGTGATGGAGCTGCATCGAAAACAGTAAACATGGCTTAATTAAAAAACTATTGCAATGTCCGTATTACTGTTTCATAATCATTCTCTCATTTGACCCCTAATCTTAATCTACCAACAGCAAAGTGGAAAGGAAAGGTAGGCTGCTCTGCTACATAATGCTACACTGACTCAGATCTGTTCCCTCTTGAAATGCCAATTTGTTATTGCTTGCCAATCAGGGATGTTTCTGTTTGTATTATGTGATAGAATTAAAGTAAATGCAGATAGGCCTGGATAATATCCTTATAGTTGCCTGGTGTATTCAGTTATCTTGTTGGCCTATTCTGTTTGCATTATTCGAGCGCATTTATTTGCATTATTGTGCAGTCTCATCTCATTACCTTCGATTCTTTCAAATATTAACTTGCATTGAAAATATCACGATTAGACCATGAAGAAAAACGTCTATACTGCATACCACAAAATCATTTATAACTCATGTAATGCCCTATGTGAATAATTTTGAAACTTTTGAAAGCCCTTTTGTATTAAGGTATTAAGAGTAGGTGTTTACAGTTACTTCCTCTTTACATCAGTGCAAATGTTAGACGATTCAACAACAACTATTGGGACGTATTTCGACCAGTAAAATTTTACTGGCTTTCAATGATATGTTTTGATTTGAATCACTTTTGATGAAATGGTTAGTGGTAATTTGATGCAACGAATGAGTTCGAAGAGTATATTTGAAAAGGGTCCTTTAGCAAAGTATCGTTTTCATCATAGTAATGCCCTGACAGTGTAGTACTTGCCAACCGAACCAAAAAGAAAATTAGATAAAATGTCAATAGCTAGTCCTTTTAATCTTCCTATTATCCCCCTTTTTTCATCAAGCCACATCAAGCCACACCCTGCCACACCCTGCCCCAGGGAATGCTCACTGTTTTTGTCTTGACTTCATGCTATGATTGATTGCATGAGTGAGAAATATATTTTGATTGGATAACATGGGTATCCTCATCGCATGGCACGATTTTGAAAATTCCCCAACATTCCTGGACGAAGTATATTGCACATGCGCATGGGCGATGCCGGACAGCTAATGGGATGATTCCCTGAAAAATGGCGAGGGTTGGCAGGTTTCCAGTTAAATATTGTTTTTTGCAAGATTACAATGAATAATACGAGTTCAGATAGAATCCTGGCATTACTGTCAAACCTTTGATTATACATGTCTACAACTACACTCTTTTTAAGAACAATTTTATAAGAACACGAGCCTCAAAATTGGTCAAAAGTTAAGAACAAATGAAGTTTAGCAAGTGTAATTAAGACATTTATCGGGAAAGTATTACCATTTCCCAACCTAGAACCGGAACTGTTCACAAAAAAGTTGAAACGATTTCAATTTTATTTTCGATCCGTTTCGATCCGTCGCGGATCAGCCATGTGACCATTTTTGCATCCAAAGCACGTGCGCAACACAAAATCTGATCCAATCCGCGGACCATTTTCCGGAGTGGGTCTTCGGCTTTAAATCGTATTCTTATTTGGATCGCCAAAACTGTGTTGTGGTTAATTTGCCTGTCCGCCGTTACCCATGAATGCCCGATATTACCCACATAGAGTGATTAGCGTTCACTTCAGAGAAACAACAAACTATGGAACTGTAATGTAAAAATAAGTTCATCAGAAAATTTCCTTACAGATATGGTTTCTTAAGAACAAACAATTTTATTACCCATGCCCGACATTACCCATGTCTACCCTATTTCAAGTTTCTTGTCTTTTCATTTCATTTTTTTCAATTAACGAATGCTTTACAAATTTCCAATACTTTCGAAAGAAGACATCTTTTTCCAAGTATGTGCAAAAAACTTAACACAAATTTTTTACAGGTAACCCCACCATCATAGCCTTTTATTACGATTTTGCACTTGCTGACATGATCTGAATTACTTTACATAGAAAAGCATATCTTGCATTTGCTATTTTGATCATTCTTATTTCTGATGATTATTTTTTTTTATTTCAATCTCGATAAATTTTCAAGTGACATCTGGCTTGAAAGAAATCTTAAAAGTTTCACTTTTGTTTCTTCAGTGTTGACTCGAAATACCACCAAGACTGTTCTTGGGGAAATAAAAAGTAAGAAAATATGTTATCCCATGTACAACAAGTTTCATATTTTTGTCTGAGATTGCAAGATGCACGAGAACGTCGAATGTATGCCAAGGTTCGAAGAATCTTCCAAAGAACGAAAGGTCGATCTCATAAAAGCCAGAAATATAGGCATATAAAACAACCTACAAAATATTTCCAGATTGAAATGGGAGCCCATGCAGGGGTAACTTATTTGTCTGTGTTGGATTGAAAAACATCCTTTACCTTGAGGGAAATATTTTTCACGAACTTTTAACACCAGAGAGAATTTGAATACATTGGAAAATAATTGGCGAAATCTCAAAAGGACAAACGAAGCAGTAAAAGAAAATAACGGACAAATTTTTTTTACTAATTTATAAAATTTGTACAAAATCATACTCTGCAATTATTTTCAAAATTAAATCGATACAAGGCAAGACAAAAATTGGTCAGAACATCACTTAAGACAAAATCATACGGACATTGAGTCATTTACAAATATCTTAACACAAAAAGTTGGCTTTAAAGTAAAATTCCTAGGACCTTTTGATGAATAAGAATGGTACCTACATTGTGCTCGGGCTACCCTACAATTTAGGGCTTTGCATACACTGATCAAAAAAAGACTGGATCGAGCTTTTATTGTAATAAAAGAATCACAATCTAGGAAGAGGGCTCCAAAACAGCCCATTCGATGAAAGGGCCTTCTCTATCACTCCTAACAGCGTTTTCATTTGTTTTGGCCGTTTCCTTATTCTGCACTCACATAAACAGCATTGCGTTTCTTGCTTATCTATATTATTCAAGCACTGGTTTGGAAGAGTGGCTCCTGTTATTTGTCCTCTTTCTTTGAAAGTGAGCGGGACTTAAACTTTGATTTTTCAAGACATTAAGAAGCTTGATCCAGTCTTTTTTATAGGTCACTGTGTATGGTGTTTCGCATATGACATGCTTGTTTGAAAGTGGACCCGCGACCAGTGCTTTTTGAGTTTAGCATTTGCCAAAAAGTTTATTTTGTCAATTATATAAAATTGTATTTACCGCAAGTTCTAGACTAGGCTCCCGGGGGTTTATTTGGAAAAAAAATTTGGGGTAAGGGCTTATTCCAGGAGGGTGCTTATTCGAGGGTGGGGCCTTATTCGAGGATTTACGGTAGTTGTAACTTGAAAACTAGACAAATCAAATGCAACGGGTTGCTCATTAGTACACTTAACCCAATATCGGGTGAAAGGTACTCTCTTTATACACATCATCGTTATTTATACACAGGGGCAGATCCAGAGCAAACTTTAAGGAGGGGCAGTTGGTAGTGGGGGCGCTGACAAATTTTCAAAAATTGATGACGAGAGTACGCTGTATTCAACAATTTCAGATCCATTTTCGGAATAAACAATATAACTTCAAGAAAATCTTCTAAGCAAATTAACCTATCAGTCTCAGAAACTATTTCACCTGATTCTCATCCTTCAAAAGGGGCGCACAATTTCCAAAAAAGGGGTGCTAGACTTGCTTCAACTCGTCGAGAGAGGAGAAACTGCCCCTAGTTGCCCCCCCCTTAAATCCGCCACTGTTTATACATTGATAAGTATGATGCGCTGATTACAGCTTCGCTTCAAAAACAGGAACATAAACAGAATGTCTATGGTTCTTATTGCTTATAACTATAATTCAGCATCCAATTTTCTTGACAACTTTCTATTCTGGTGAAATACCTCACTTTCGTGCAGGTATCTTCGACTCCAACTTATCAAGGACTGTTGCTGCGACCATGATTTGACCAAAAATGCCTGCAGGAGAACCATCAGGATTGTCACTAACTTCACTTGTTTCCCTTATCTTTAGATCTGAAACCATCTGAAAAAGAAATACTTTCATTGCTTACCTTTGAAATATTCTATTTCAGATCGTTTCTAAACGGTAGCGGAACTAAAGTGGGGTGGTGTGGGGGCTGCAATCCCTGCAACATCGGCAAAGATAACAAAAAATTGGGATGAGTGACCTGAACCTGTTGCAAATGCAGCAAATCACCAAAGCCGCTTCTTTCAAAAATCCGTTTTGCTCTTTCAAAAATCTGTTTCAAAAATGGTCGGTGTCAGTACGGATAGTAAAGCAGGCAGATATCTTTTTATGTTCGCTGCTGGCTGAATTTCTTTACTTGAAGTTGATTCTGCTTTTATTATCTTTAGATAAAAACCAAACGACAATTATTTTATCCAGAAGATATTATTTGACTCCTTTAAAAACATTAGGAACTGCGATTGCCCCTAATGTCTATATCAGAAACCTGACACATTTATGCCCTATTTCTACAGGGACGCGGGAGCTCATTTGGGGGGGGGGGGGGGATTCTTCAGACAATCTCTCGAATATCATACTTCAGTAAAAATGTGAGAGGGCTATAGCCCTCCAGCCCCCCACCCCAAAGACCATGACCAAGTACATGTTTCTGTAAGAGCAATGTGGGTAGGTATTGTGAGTAGGTTGAGTAGAGCACTTAGCATGTTTAGTCCCCCCCCCCCCCCCAAAGAAACGTATTTAGCTCTGTGATATGCTGCGCGGTTCTTGATCGGCTGTTGCAGCAAATCTTCGCCTCAATTAGTTCCAAGGCCACATCGATAGAGAATATACAGCGCTCATCTTATGGGCAAATTTCTTTTGTTTCACACCTTCCTTTTCCCCCGCATCTTCCAAATAGAATTCCGCCAAAACAACAAAGTCTAGCGTTTTACCGCCACACACTTTTTTATAAAAATAAACTTTAAATTTTGCTGAGCCTTGGTATAATAAAATATTTTTTATTCCCAGCCTAAAATAATTATTAAATAACTATTAAAAAGAAAGTTAAAAACACTCCAGGAAACGACTTACAGTGAAAGTGTTTCCAGTGAAAGTCACGCCTATCCTTTATTCTGAAATAAACTCATCTGGATAAAAGTCATATTGTCGATATAATTTGAGCCTGGCTATTATTCTTAATTCATTCGATATTTCACTATCTTCGTACAACGATATTCTTCTGTATTTAGCAAAGGTGTTTGGTTAATAAGCCTAGGCTATCAAATTATTTTAAGCAGACTGTGTCTCGCTTTGGCGACAGGCTTAATTTGAAAGAACGGAGAGCCGGGGCACAAAATCCCATGATATTTTCGTGAAATTGGTATGTGATAAGATATAAGACAAAAGGGCCTAAGGAAAAGACCACGCCAACATTTCCTGCCAAAACCATAACAAAATTATGATCACAATTAAAAGCCGTTCTGTTGCAGGCTAGCTCTCGCGAAATTTAGCACGTACGGCCGATGTAATAGCTTTTACTCGGCCAAAACGAAATTTCTAAACTTTGCATCGAACTGATTTTTCGCAACATATAGAGAAACAGAACTGTAGCCATCATTGGGCAAGTTGCCTTCGGCTGTAAGCGAGAGTCGACTAGGTACAACTCGATAGACTCTTTGTCGCTGAGTTTTGAGGTCGTTTGCGTTTAAACAGGTCTTTCTGCGGTGCGAATTTTTCAATTTGCATATTGATAATAGAGAATAAGATTGAGGATCAATTTGACAACAAAACACAGTCCGATCGAGAGCTTGAATTACCACGACAGATTTTGAGGTGTCTTGACAATGAATCCGGTGTTCTTTTGTTTACAAAGCGCGACAACAATAGAACAAGTAGCCTCGACTTCCTTTCGTTCTCGAGACCTTCGAGTCGCAGCTTGCAGGAGAAGAATGGAAAGATTTCTCCTTTACAGACGTTTTAAAACTCGGCATGGCAAATAACGAAACAATGCAGGAAAAAACTAAAACCAGCACTTCGGAGGCATTTTCGTATTCTTGGTACCCCACGCAGTGTGAGATTGGAGCGTCTTCACGGGAAACAGCTCCGACTAACAACGACAGCCTAAGTCAGGATTCCTATCGAGTATTTAAGACCGACACAGATGATGATGAAATGGTGGTGGTGCAGCAGGACGCGCCTGAGCAAGCTAGCCGACGACCTACGCAGTATGTAGTCAACCTTAGCAACAAGTTTACTGACCAGCAAGTCAAGGTCTTGATGAAGACTTGGAAAGAACTTTACGACAGACGGCAACATTTTCGAACTAGCGAAAGTGACTGGCATGACATAACCGACAAGGTAAACATGGCGCCGGGCTCTGCAAAAACAGTAAAACAAGTCAAAAAGAAATTTAAAAATTTACGAGACAGGTATCGAGCTTCAAAAATAAAAAATAAAAAAAGGAATTTTGGCTTTAGCAAATCGATTTCATTTGCTCAGTTCGAACAGGTGTATGGAGATTTAGACAAACAAGATACTAGGCATGGCCCCCGGAACTCAAGGGAGGACGACTTACAAAATACAGAAGAAGCACGAGCTGGCCGGAGGACTGTCAAGCCTACTAACCAGTTGCAGAGTGCTAGATCCATGCAAGTAGAAACAACAAGAAATCCTGCAGAGCCACAAAACTCTCTGGAAATGCACAAAAAATCTTCGCCAACATATTCTCACACTCAGTCGACTCGCATGTCGGCTCCAAGCCTGACAATTTCAATGCAAGGAAATAATGACATGAGCACTGCACACGCTCAAAGCCAGAAATTCAACTTTCCTGGGAATATACCTCAAAACACAACTTCGATGCGCGGAGCACCTCTCGAAGTTGCAGACTTCAGATCTGGTATAATAAACAGCATATCTCCAATAACAACAAACACGGGGGCTCGTCACCCCTCGCTTTGTGACAGTGTGCAAGATTCGCAACTGGTAAACGCTGTAAGGGAACTGCAACAACAACAGATAACGATGCAGCGTGAGCTTATGCGAAGTATGAAACAAATGGAGGATAGAATCATGGGCGAAATTTCAATAAAAATGCGTGAAAGCGAAGAACAGTTTAGACAACAAATCGCCAATGCATTAACCCAACTTGGAAATCTTATACGCATTACATAGGCAGCAAGAGGTCGCAGCTGAAAAGTTTTACGAATTTTTTGTCCCTTTGCAAGGTAATGCTAATTTCAAGAATTCAATTTCTTAGCCGACGCGAGAAACTTCCAAAAAACAACGAAAAGTTTGGAAAGAAAGAGGCATCAAGGCAAAAAACAGTTCTGTAAAAAAGTTGAACTTTGCATGACAAAATTTAGTTTAAATCTACAGGAGACTTAAGTATTTTTATTTAAAACATCTTATTTACCAAAAAAAAAATCGAAGAAAAGTTTTTGCTTGCGGGTCTATGGTCAACGATTCAACGATAAGTCATTATCGACCATCACCACCCAATCATCATCAAGAATCAGCAATCATCATCACCCACTCATCATCAAGAATCAGCAATCATCATCATCCAATCATCAAGAATCAGCAATCATCGTCACTCACTCATCATCAAGAATCAGCAATCATCATCATCCAATCATCAAGAATCAGCAATCATCATCACCCACTCATAATCAAGAATCAGCAATCATCATCATCCAATTATCATCAAGAATTAGCAATCGTCAGCGTCAATCATTTTCACCGTAGTTATAATTCATCATTATCATCATGAACCAACATAATCGTCATAAAGGAAACACATTTGATTATATAATCTACAAATTTTAAATGGCATCCTTGCAGTACAACATATTCCGCCTTGAACTGTTCATTTGATAACAGAAGCATGGAAACTGGTGAAAAAAGAATACTTAACATAGGCCAATTATTAAAATACAGCAAGAGCTTTTTTAAGTGAAGAATAGTAGAGTCAAGTCCACATTTTCTAAAACAGGAATGGGCAACTATCTGAGCATCAGTGCTCGTATAAAGAGTGTAGGATGAAAGCTTAAGGTAATGAAGTAAAGTGTAGTAATAGTAAAGAAAGCTTTGTAAGGAAAAAGACTAAAATAGTTCTTATTAATAGAAAAAGCAGATGAATATATCCTGAGTAGGATATAGCTCTTGTCAATCCAAAATAGTCTGAGATAAAGCAGCATCAGCTTGGGATATTTCTCCTAAAAGCCACTTGTGCTTTTCCCTGGCTGCTTGTTGTGGGTTTAGTCTGTGTTTCTTTCATTTTCATTCAGATTTATACCACGGTGATTTTATGAAACATAAAACCCTCAACCTTTATCAATTATTCTGACGAGACCTCTTACAGATTTCGAAAAAACACCGATCAGAGATGCAGCATAAGATTTGTCTGAATTTTCGCTCCCATATTTTTGCTTCTGTAGGTGCGGTTAAGAATTTATCAAAACTTTGTAATATTAACCATTTTTTTGGCGCTCCCGTTTTTCACTGGCGTTTTGCGATCCTGGATATATATTTTCTAACTTCATATTACCCACTTTTATTCTGACAGTTCATACTTTAAGGAGTGTCAGACGAAAAGCTTTAGTTTGTCCAAAAGTGTTTTCTTTTTTCAAACTATGCAATGCCTTGACAATTATGCAATGACAATTTTAGCCCTTTTCGCCATTTATTGATAGCATCCTAACATTTCAAGACAATTTCTGATCGATTTAGAATGCAATCTTGACAATAAAAAACAAGAAGATAATGGGAAATCTGTGGTTGTTTCCATATTGCTTTTGAAAATAGCAGAAAATAAGATATAAAATCGTAATTGGGCACAGCCGCCTAAACAGTTTCAGATTTCCTTTAGCGAGCAGTAGAAACTTTACAATGCCTGTCAAAAGTCTTGGTACACAAACGCCAGTTTTCAACGGCAAATCCAGCCATTCCTCTCCCCCCCCCCCCTTTTGAACAATGTTTACTACCAAACGACGTAGGTGATTAGGAAGTACGCTTTCTTCTGCGACTTCCATGATATTTTTCTAAATTATCAATATTGTTTCGGGAGAAGGGATGCGGAAATAGGAGTATGCGGGAAAGAATTGAAGAATATAAAAACACAACGCAAATCGCTTGGTGTTCCAAGTACTTTTGGCAATGATTGTAGTTACCAAAAAACGCTTAAGCAAACATTGCAACTTCTATCAATTGTAAAATAGGAAAATTGTAAGGGTACCTGTTTGGACTCAGTCCGTCCCATGTCTCCGCGTAATGACAGTAAAGCTAGCGCATGCTCCGCGCGGAAATCAGGATACTTCTCAGCCAATCCCTGTATTAAAAAACAATGAGCTAATCTCACATATAATGATGACTTTACTTGTAACGATTCCAAAAAATCAAAACAAGTGATTGATAAAAACCAATGTTAAAGGAATAAGGTATCAAGAGCTGCATTGGTTAGCAGCAAATTAAAAAGATGCAAATATTCAAACGAATCTACTAAACTTACAGATATCTCTAACGAAACGATAGCAGAGTCTTTGACTTTCAAAACTTCAGCCATCATAGTCAGTACACAACATGGTGAATCCTCCTGGGAATTGGAAAAATGCAGAGACTAACTACAAAAAAGCTGGCAAAAATATTTGACCTAATTTACAAAATTCCTCTTTCGCAAAATACTGGCTTTGATTTGTATATATATTCACTTTCAGGTTCAAGTTAATAAATTATATTTTTCAATAATTTGTTAAATTAATTCTCTGCAGTGATGCAGCAGTTGGCAAATTTTACCAACTCAAAGAATGAGATAACGCATGTGCCAACCACATAAACTAAAACCTGTCTGTCAAAATCTTCCTTTAACATCTCTAACCGATAGAGTAAAATGACCATTAGATAATCTGAATGTATTTATTTACCTCCTTAAAAATATAACGATACAGATGAGTAGAAAATACATCAACCGGATGCAGAAAATCAGACATGGACGCTGGAAAAATGTGGAAACATAAGATGCTTCATGCTTCATGCTTCAGATTTTTTCAAATGCAACCGGAAAATTGTAGAGCCTTTAATTATTGTTTTTACAAAAAACCAGACAATAAAATTATTTTTTGCCAAAATTTCAGCTTGATTATTAAGTAATCAAGGTTATGGTTGACCAAAATTAAAAAAAAACAAGACCATACAAGTGGCGGCAGCTTTGCCAGCCTGGTGAATGCTTCTGCAATTTTATTTGCTTCTTCGATTATTTGGTTTCCTGCATCCTTTCTCTCTTCAAATGATCGAAACGTTATCCTCCTGTAACAGAATAAAATGTAAATACTTTTGATAGGATTAAAGATAAATGATATGTCAGCGCAAATGCCAATTACCTGATTGACTCACGCGAGGCAGCCCGCGCGATCTGACGCACGTAAGAGAGACAGCAGTGAGCAGAAGACTTGTCGTCTTCGTCTTATGTCTTGTCGTTTGGCATCAGGGTGCCACGTGGTCGGCGTAGTAAATTTAAAAGAAAAGGAAGAAAGAAAAAAATGAAAAACAAAAGAGAGGCGAGGAAATAGACAAGAGAGAAAGAACAAGAGATGCAGCGGCGGACACCTGGGGTGGCGTTCGCCCCCCCTACCAATAATTTGGAGGACAGTGGTCTTTTGTTCTAACACAATAGGAAAATGTGATGTCATCTTATCAAAACAATAGGCTTGCCCCCAATATTTTACCAAGTGTCCGCCCCTGAAGAGGCGAGAAATTAGACTCAAGGCAGTATGGAAGAAGCAATCTGGACATAAAGTCATCGAAAAAGTAGGGTGGAGTTTTTAATAATCTATATAATTTTTTCATGATTTCGAGTTTTCTTTTGACCTTTTGATTTGAAAGGCATTTACTTATGATTCTGAGATATTGCAAAATTAAACAGGATTTGTTTTTACAACAATTTTACCAAACAAACCAAAGTTCTTATAGTTCTAGAATCAAAGCTCAATTAAGATTTTGATCTGAGTAACCTGAAAATATTAATACTTGCAATGAAACTATCTGTAGCAAAGTGCACGATAAAGTATAGCAAGAGTTCGCATTGAGCGTCGAACTCCGAACATAACTTTGGACCTTCCTGCTTTTATCGAAGCAAGTAAATTAATTGATACCAAATGCTACTAGAGGTAGTTTCTAATGATAACTGAATATGAAAAGTATTTTCTGTATAGAAGTAGTACCATCGAATTTATGGGAGAAAATTACTTAACAAAGAAGATTTAAAACGTCACCTGACCTTGACATGATAGCTTTTACGTATTCAATAACTAATTTTTCTTCAGCCTTCTCCATAATGAATTTGGCATACCTGTGAAAAATACGAATACTTATTTGCAATGCAAAAAATGCTAACATCTTTTCCCTACAAAGACAGCATGCCTGACCAGAAAATGCATGACTTTTCATTCATAGTAAATAAGCAAGACAATGCAATGTCACCCCTCATGTTCACTCATGGCTAATTAAATGTGTGACAGATACCTAGTGTAGAGTACAGTTTGCTAATGAATTATTTAGGGGCAATTTGGGACAAATTATTATTGAAGAACAGTTCGTGTATCACCGGATTTAGTAGAAAATTTAGAGTGGGTTTTTGAGAAAAAAGAAATCTGTTCTGGCCGTTTAAATGTTTCTACCATACGTCATGACACATGTACCCAGTGTTGAACAGTGTGCAAAATATTTCACGATAAAACCTCTTTCATTGTGTAGAAAATGAAAAACATTTTTCAGCTGAGGCATGAACCCTGTGGCAGAGAGTCTTAAAGGAAGTCTTACGGTAAATGCGAACGATTTGGACTGCTTAAGTCTGTGTGTTCCTAGCAATTTACCGCAATAAGACGCCTGAGGTTATATGCCATCAAATCAGATGAGTACAAAAACTCTCTTTCGCCTTCTTCATTTAACTGCCCAAACCAAACATCACCCTCATTCCGAATCAACCACTTCCTACAAACTAAAATCTTGAAAATCAACTTTCCCTAGGTACTTACGACGGCTTCAAATGGACATAATCGCGATTGTAATCTTCAAACGTCAGTACCATGGTGTCTACGGCAACATTTGACTTTAACCTAAAGCAACAGAAATATTATACAGGGATGGATATGGAAAAAATATCAAAACTATGGCATGTTGACACAATACGTCAAAGAAAGGTTGAAAAAACAAAGAAGACAACTTTATGAATAAAGATCTTACAAATGAACATGAATAATGTGTTACAAATGGATGTAAAGAATGCGTTAAAATGCAAGCCTTACTATTATAACACCAAGTCAAAGCTGCGAGAAAGTGAATCCAATGTGAATATCAAGTTATTGACATGATCATTTCGAGCTCTCATTTTTAAATATTAAATAACCAGCTTAAAGGCATTAACATTTACGGACATAGCATTTTTGCTTTGAGAGAAGATCACTGCAGCAAGCAAGCTCTTATCAAGCCAAAGGTACTCAACAAATATGTATGAATTAATCAAAAATATATCTGATTGTTCAAGAATCAAGAACTACCATTTTTTGGTCATGAGATCTGTGAAAAACTCTTGCAAGTCGATTAGAGCTCCATCCAAAAGCAGAGTGCAACTGTAATTCAAAACAGGATTATTTCTTACTGAACTTTAGTTACACACGCACATCTTAATGTCTAGTGCGAACACAAAGTACATACAGAATTTCAAAGTTTCGTGAAATTAAATGACTAATATGTAGCTATTTCAACAAGAATGTCTCAGAATAAAGCCAGCCATTTCCCATCTGTGAACCTAATAATCGTAAGTATTGCAAATATGTTATGCAGTTGTCTGGTGGTCCCAGAAATCGTGGTACTCAGAGCTGCAATCTAGAACTGTTCGATGCTACACACCAAAGCGTGCAAAACTCGGCCTATACGGCATCGAGCACTAAAACGACTGACCGGTAAATCTGTAATATCAAATCAGAATCACAAATTAGAAAAAGTTTTGGAGTCAGAGCTAGAATCACTTAACAATAGATAGAAACCTTCAGGCTGCTCCCACTAAGGAAGTTTTTATTAGAAAAAGAAATTGAGTTTTTGCCCCCATATGTTTTACAAATGCAGATTTATATGCGAAATTTGAAGTTTCCCTGCTCTCAATTCCATTCCCCTGTTTTATGAACGAAAACGATTAAGACTAAAATTCTGAAATTTTTTAATTTGCTTGCAACAATTTCTGAAAATGCTTTCGCTTTAAACTGTCAACCACTTAAATATAAAATGTTGGAATTGGTCATGCATCTCCCTACCCCGGTTTACCTCAACTCCTCTCCCTTCCCCTTTACCTTATACCCGACCTCGGTGTAGGTTCAGGTAGGTAATACATCCCAATCAAAGACACGAGAACAAATTGGTAACAAAGAAATCGTCAAGCCGATTTTAACTTACGCCTCCTCGCCGAGTCTTTGGAAAGCAACGATTACTTCTTCGAAGTTCTTAAGTCTTGTCTCACCAAATGCACTAGAAAGCTCTGCCCTTTTCTGATTCTAAGGTAGACATGGGATGAAAAGTAACTTATAGAACGACTCCTATACCTTAAGATGACACAAACTGGTGCAGTAGATCTAACTACGTACAGACTCGTTATAAGGAAAATTCACCCTTTATTCTGTTATGAAATGAAATATCAACCAAGCCAAATGAAATACAATGAGACAGAATAGATTTTAAAGTCTCTGTTCAATTTGAACCAAACAAACAAAAAAGTAGTCCTTTTGTAGACTTGCCTATCTCAATCATATAACAACAGAAAGTGAACTGATATTGCACAATTTGAGACATTGCATGTTGTTCTTCCAGATTATAAAATACAAACTCGATTTACCACTAGTGAAATGGCAAGTTGATGTAAAGGAATGTAATAAAACGAGGGGCTCAACAAGTGAGTTGAAAGGGAAAGAAATACGATGGCGAAAGAAGGAGCTCATTTTGGTGTATTATGTAGGAGCAGACAGGGCTGTTGGAGGTACAATTAAAAAAAGGGTGTGAATTAATATAGAATATCGACAGCGTCCGAATGAAAACAAATTGCTTAAATATTTTACCTTCATCTGTTCTCCAAACACAGTGATCGACTGACAATTATTGATGATTGCAATCTACGAGATGTACCAACGAATTAGAGTGGAAAAATACCTGAGTAAATGCAACATTATCTAGAAATATTTACTAAACTGCTCAAGAACAAAGTGTCAAACTGAAGAAGGCGACTGGTGATCAAAAGAAAAATCTGGATTTGAAAGACTATAAGACATGTATGTTTCTGTGTTTCTATAAAATAGGAGTTTCTACAAAATAAATGCTTCTGCTTTAATCAACTGTTTTGATAAAAAACAGAGAAAAGGTTTAAAGACTTGCTTTTATTGTACACGGGTCCTTTCAAGCTAAATTCACCAGAATACGTCCATGAAAGGTCTATGATATATTTCCGAATTGTTAAGCGTGTTTCGAGAAGATTCTCAAATACATATACAGATTCTCAAATATACGATAATAATACTTACCATGTAGGCTTCAAAGTATTGTAAAATACTTCTGTTTCCAAAATGCTTTTCTTTATAACACTTAATTGCATCTGAAGGAGATTAAGATTAAAAATACTTTTTGATCACAGTAGAACGTAATATTGAAAACAAGGTTAAAACGTTTAAAATAGACTTACAAGTAAACAGCAGTAAAAAGATTATGAATGCTTACAGTAACTTAGTCAAGAATTAAATGATTAATAATCATTTAGTTCAACAACAGAAAATATTCTATATAATATTACAGAATTAAAAAATTAAAAAATGTCTGTTAAGGGACTTACTTTGCAATTCTATGGTAAAGTCAATAAGAGCAGTTATGCAAGCGTCCAAAACCTACAAAAATTCAGCGATAAATTAATGATCAAAAGTCTAGGTGAAGAAAATCAACAAAACTAGTTACTGAAGCACATTCCACACTTAAAACATATTGGCGGGGTAAATTCATCTAACTTAAAATATATTCATTTGGCGGGGTAATTTCATCTAGAAACTCGTGCTTTTTTCAGGGTCAACTCGTAGGATTTTGCAATCACAATGTTTTCCACTACTTACCACTCAATTATTTATGTCGCTATAATATTCCTTTTCTGATGATCGACAAAGGGTATATTCTTAAAGGACAATTAACACAACAACGAGAGCGGGTAAGCATGCTTATGGAACTGGCATAAAGCCGTTCTATTACAATTCAGATTGTGTGTTATCTTTCAATACAAATACAAATCATTTCTGAGAACTGGCTATCATGATTAGTTCAAAATTTCTTTGCATTTCATACAAACTGCTATTTAGCCTGATTTCACAAGCAAGTCAGAAAATGATTCTAAAGTATCTCACTTTAATTTCCATTCCTTTCTCAATTTGTGCAGCAACTTGTAGCTGTGAAACAGAACAGCACGCATATCAAAGATAGAAAGACTGAGACTAAATAAGCAAATAATAAGATGCTTTGAAACGATTTAATATCACAGACTAAGATAAAAAACCTATATTGCTAGGCTAGACAATTTTTGGTTCCTCCACCTGCAACACAGCAAAATCGGCCAGATTTCATAGCTACATAACAGTTTTATCGCTATTTCACTTAAAGATACTATTCTCGTCAGTAAACCGTTTAAAGTTAACAACAAGCTCTACAGCGCGCTTATGATTGAGAAAACACGGAGAATCAGTCTTACGCTGCTCATTGGATAAGTAACACTACGTTCTCTGTATAGTCCAACCAATGAAAATCTAAATAACCATCGAAATGTGTCGGATTTGGTTCCTATAAGTTCTCTTCCCGGGTGACAAAAAAATCAGACTTCCCTTCATATCAAGGATAATCTTATTCACCACGACATAACCACTATCACTTAATCAAAAACTGCATCTTGAAAATCTCTTCTAAGATCCTTAATGATGAACGATCGGGAAAATTCTTCTGCAACCGTTTTAATAAAAAGAAAGGTTGAAAAGCTTACATTCTGGTCCAGCATTTGAAACAGAATGATTGGTAGCGATGTTTGATAATATCCATCGACATCTGTTTCTGGAGGCTTATCCACAAGCCAATCCTATGAAAAAAAAATCACTTTGAAACCCACAATTTTGAATATTCATTGCATTTTTCAAACCATTCTTTTGATTCAGAACAATCGATTCGTATTCAGAACCTATTTTTAATTCAGAACAAAAGATTGTTTGCAGATTCGTATTCTCTGTGAAATGATTTTCTTATAAGGCCTTTTCTTAACTAAAACCAACAGCATAGATACATACATAAATTTGTGAAAGAAGTAGCTTTCTAAGATTTGTTCGGGCAGTACAATACAAAGATTATAAAAAATATAAAAAAGATTACAACTAACGTCCACTTGTTTTAAAGGGTTTATCTATTTCTGATCCAGGTTTATTGGCAACCAAAAAGATCTTCTCGTGTATTTTATGATTCAAATAGTCTTTTTGCAGTTGTTTCAACCAATGATTCGAGGTATTAGAATACTCAATGGGGAGGGAAAAGTACCTGCGACTCTGTTTCAACCATTTTCGACAACCAGCTTTGCATGTTGCGCTCTGTCGTCTTCAAGTAGCTAAAAAGGTTTACAGAGAAGATAGAAACTTGAAACGTACAAGTGGAAGAACACAACTCACGTATGGGGTTTAAGTGTAGGGCACATGAATTACATTAAAACTGTGCAAAGACGAACATTTATAAGCTTACGCTGTCTTTCTTTGATTAAGCACTTTGAATATCAGAATATCTTTAGGCCGAAAAATATACAAGGTACTTAATGTAATAAGCATTTTCGTGAATTTTTTGCGCGTTGACTAAGGATCATTTTTATTTGCAGTCTGCATGTTGGCAATTTTGAGCAAAAAAACCCAAAAAGTCTTTATTGTTATTTATTTAGAAAAAAGTTGTGTCTTTGAAAAAGTGTAAGTAATCTCGTGTAAGATATTTTGGTTCTTTTGCCCCGAATGCAAGTAATGCATCTCTTGGAATAAGAACCTTTGTTCCTGAAATGACCATATCCACCTTTGAAATGAGGACCAAAAACAGTCTGACTCAGAAAGTTGAAAAAGTCGGTTCTCTGTTGCATGCATCGTCAATGTACATAATCTTCAGTGCAGTCTAGATAGGTCTACATCTTGAGCATATTTAGATATACAAATGTTATTTTACTTAAAGCCTAGTTCTACAAACAGATCTTGCCTACAGAATGTCATTTGCAAAAAAGATTGGCTTTCATAGACTCAGATGCAAGTTGGAAGGTGGAGGGGCCAAGGACAAATTAAAGATTTACAACAAAATAGTGTGGAAAACAGTCGGGGGAATCATAGCCCTTCCGTCTTTAGGGGCCCTGACTTTGCTATCAACTAGATAGGCAAGACATTTGCAAGAATATGGCAGTTAGCAAAACAGCTATTGCCGGCATATGCATATTTAAATCAGCCATTAAGCAAATTGATTAGGCGTAAGGAACCATTGCTAAAACTGCGTAATTATGCCGTTTACCATACAGCCTGAAAAGTTCTCTCGGTAAGTTGTTTCATCCATGTATCAAGTACGTGTAATGCTACAGGTTTAAACCCAATGATATAAACATTTGAAGCTAAAGAGAAAAAAGTACATAATCGACTAACGTATCGTTTAGAGACTCCAAGACTGATCTGCTAAGTAAAGGGCCAAGTTCCTCTTGGAGGTTGAAATCAATTTGATCAACTGCAAACTCATCGTTGCCCATTAGTTCTTCTCCACTGGAAAAAGCACAGTATTTTCGAAAAAACCAAATGGCTTATATAATCGAAGGGTACAGAAATGGAATGGAGGTTAGGTAATAGTGAGGCTATATAATAAAACCGTCTCAAGGAAAAATGGAAGATCTTAGAGCAGGAGATAATACAGAGACAGCTACAAATAAATGGCGACCAAGGGACATTAAGGATGTTTAGATAAATGCAAATATACTTGAAAAATAGTGGTAAGAATTAGATTGAGGACAGGAAGGGATTTCAACCTCAATGTGACTCGCATGGATACCGTATGAATAAATCCAGTACTGTACATAATAGATAGAGCGCAAATAATTCGCTGGAAATGGTTTTTTGGAAGAAAAAAGGTACAAACAAAATATAAAACAGTCATGATCAAGACATATTGTGTTCAGCTGATGAAAAACGAAGCAAAAATGGAAATGAGAGAAAAACGGGTTGGTGCATCTCCTATACCTATGATAGAACATATAACAATGATCGTATGCTAGGGAATTGGGATATATTCAAGGCTAAGAAAACACAGGTGTTTATCGTCAACACTCCATGTAAATCTTGAAACTACCTACAAAAATACTGAGTGAATAAATTTGCTCTTACTAATAATCTTTTATCCAAGTGAGCAGTGTTATACATTCACTCGGATCATTTCGAGCCATTGCCAAATCTTCTAGCTAAGAGAAAAATGTCAACTTCATCAATACATATCCTAAACATAGTTCAAACATTGTTTTGACAAATTTCTTGACTTTAGTCTTCAATACAAATGATTATTTAGGGGGTTTATGTCAGGGAAAAACCCGGGAATCTATAGGAAAGCCCTAGCAAGGGAAAAACAGGGGGAGAATAGAAAAGAGAGAGGGGTACGATCAAGTGCGTTGACTTTAGGTTTTAATAAAAAATAAAGTTTGGGATACATCAATAAAACTAAATTTGATGAAGCCAATCTTAGTGAAATAGGTAAATGAGACGAGTTAAGTGTTACTGATAAGAAATAACAAACAAAAATAACAAAAAATAGGAACGCAATCGTGAAAAGCAAAGCTGTTTAACTTAGCCATGGAAACATAAAATTATACGAAAAAGAAGATTAAAAGGATCTGTCTTACCAATTGCTATGATTCAAGGAGCTCAAAATTCGTAAGAATTCAATGTTTTCAGACATATAACAAAACAAACCTAAGATTATTCTCGTGATATACTAAAAATCATGACGATTATAACCTTATGATGTTTTACTACAAACAATTCATGTTGAACATTCTTGCAGATCTGCATCTTCACTTTGCTACAACCAATTTTAAAACATTACCCATCACAAGTTCATAAGATCATTTTTTCTATATCAATGAAGTAAGTTTTCAATCACAGTACGCACCGTTCTTGATGTTGCATCGTGGTAAATTTTTGCGTATTCTTTGAATATTTCGTAAGTCGCAGGAAAGCAAGGCCGGACTAGCTCCTAAAATACAACGTCGACTTAGAACCTACTTCAGTTAAAGGCAGGATTTTACATTTATTGTGCTTCACAAATAAAGTAATAGTTTACACTAGTTAATACAAAAAAATGAGAGACAGTTTCAAGTTGAAAATATCTATTTGTGTATTTCATGAACAATCTGAAACCGGAAGAAAACCAGGGGTAACTGTAAAAGAAGGGAATGTTCTAGCTTCTGGTCATTGACAGAAGTTAACGCATTAACCATTCCAAATAAAGAGATTTCATTATGTTTACTTCCACTTGAAAGTCACCTTCATGGTTGTCTTAGGGAGGAGAAGTTTGCAAGTGAGGAAAGATGTCCTCTCAAGCGGCCGTCACAAGAGCAAGAGTTATTTTTCTACAAAAATTAAATAGATTGGAGTGAGCGGGAAACAATTGTCCAATGATGGAAAATTCAACAAAAACAGGGCATTACAGAATCCTTAATTTAGGTTAGTGAAACTTTTAACGAACCATAAACTCATAGATTTCAGTATAGCTTGTGCATTGTATTGTCATCTTTACTTTTATGCTGTCAACAAAATGACTGACTGCAAACAAATACATGAAAGGCAAGGCAGTAATATTTGAGCTATTTACACAAGAATGAAATAAATATTAATTCATAAAACCTTGACAGTGACGAGGTCCTCCAGGATGAAAGCTCTCATTCTTTCAAGGTGTCGGACAAGCCACATTTTGTCTGTCCGTCGGTCTAGCTCCAATTGGTTACTCTCAAACCTAGCAAACCAAAATTATAGAATCTTTATTAAAGCAAGCTTTAGTCCCGAGCCTAATTGCACCCAGAATGAACAAGGAGACATTGGGAAGTGGCACGAAGTATTGCATTAAGGCTTCAAATGGAAACAGAAGAGATTAATAGGGATCTAATAGATGGGATCAAACGGAAATCAGATGCATCAATAATTATCATACCAATATTATACAAAGCCGTTCAAAGACTATTATATTACGCGCAGATGAGATCAATGCCTCGACGGCTTCCAGTCCATCACCTTTTAGATATGTGATTGTTCAAACTATTGCATGTTAAAACTTTTGCAGCATTGTTTAGTTGTCACATAGAACAACTCGCTTCAGGTAAAATGATACTTTGCTTTATTCAAAAAAATAAAATTTGCTTGTTACCCTGATTTTAGGTTGCAATCACTTCCTAGTTAACTATAGAGGTGGTACCAGAGAGAGAATTAAGAACGGCCGGTTCTTCGAGTTCATTGCCAGGGAAGATTTTTCAACATTGCCATGACACTTTGATCAATCAAAATCTAACGTGTGCGGCAAACTATTGGTGAGAATTTAGTCATACAGCACAAAAATTGTGATATCAAACAAGATTGAAATTTTGACTCGCTCTTGACACTTTGCCTTGCCTCTCTTGCGCCGAGGACGACAGTGGGTTGTACTTAAAAAAACAAACCTGTTATCGACAGACTTTCTTATCACTGCCATGCAACGACTTTTCCATACTTTTGGCCTCGTAGCAGGCAAAAAATTGGTTTTCTTTTGTTGCTCTAGAGCTCTTCTGTCTGACCTGAAATTCAATAAACCCCAGATTTAGAATACAGTGAAATCCCCATACAGCGGAGTTACCATCCTCTTGTAGAGAGGTGTATATTGTCTGGAGTTCCTTCAATGATGGATTGACAGTAAAGAAAAAACATGGGACGAAATTGTTGTATGCAATTAATACCATGCACATAATGAGTAGCATGTTAGAACCGGATGGCATGCGTAGTTTCATGCAGCCTCAAACCCATATTTAAATAGTAGAGCTGTCAATCATAATCTTGGGTGTGGGGTATTAGCCTCTATATTAAAGGACACTTATTCTAAATAGTTCAAGTAAATAGAAGAATGGAAGAAGTCTAAGCTTAAAATACCAATTATCGCTTCATTGAATAAGATCAGCCATCAATCTATCTCTAGAATTTAAATCCAAGGATGAATGGAGTCGAGATAAGCAATAAAAGATTAAAAGCCTGTGTGCCTTGAAAGTCCACATCATTTTTTAAGTTCGTGCCACTGGAAAGAATATACGGCGATGCAATGCAAAAATGATGACTCTTAAAAATAAGTACCTTTCCTCTCTTTCTATAATTCTCAACGCTGTTACAATCTGTGTAGGGTTGCTTCTCGCAGCACTCAGTGTCTGCGATATTACCGTCCATAGCTGCTTGGCTAGTAAATCCTGAAGGTGAAAGCAAAAAGAAGTTAATAAGATATTGAATAGCTTAAATAATCATTCGTCACCACCAGTCTATGCAAAGGATTTGAAATGAACGATTTTGAGCTTCAGTGCATTGGGCAGATTCTGGTCAGATTTTTCAAACTAAAGAGAAAGAAAAATTGCTCACCGATAATCCCCCGACTCTTGAAAAATACAAATCTAGTGGCTGCAAAAAAGACAACAGACGTCACAAATTGTGCATCATTTCATAACAATCTCTGCTCTAAATAAGCCCTATATTTTATATGACATTTGAGTTAGCATCATCATATCTCGCACTCATTTCTCACTAAGATGTCTTTCATTGAAATAATTGTAAAATAATTGGCGAATTGAACAATTTTGAGTACGTTGATAAATATGATAATAACATATAAATATATTATGAGCACATAATAGATGGATACGAAATACAATTGTTGAAAAATAAAAGAAGGGATTTAGCCAAAAGATTGTTCTTGTAGCTTACCTTGAATTAAAAAACAGTTAAGGGAAAGTTATCTTACAGATTGGCGATGTGAAATTATTCAATGTAGAGTTATTCCTGAATTAGGTATTTCTTTAGCTATTATTATGATCTTTAATGATTTCGAAAATTAGGTATTATGATCTTTCACTTTTTTATGATGCATTTTGGATTTTTGCAACACATCTTCCTTGGGTTGATAGCAATGCAGCAGCTTAAAATGCTACGTCCCTCTATGGCATTACAATTTGAAATATCATCGTACCTCGGATTCCAAGAACTCAATTCCTTGCTCAATCTTCTGCTGATGAACTTCAAACAATATCTCATCTCGTGTTGCCTCGAGTTCCATAAGGCTAATGGAAAAGGGTCATTGCTTGCTTAACGTCAATTTGAATTTCATTTCAATTACCCATTAAACGCACCTTTAATGAGTTAGAAAAGGCAGACGATTGGGCGAGTTATACAGAATAGTAGTTTACTTTAAACGCTTTACAGACCAACATGAAAACCAATTATATAGATCAAAATGAAGTCACATTTTTTTATTTGCTTCATGGCTTTACTTGGTGTCAACTAATAATTATTAGCCATAGTCTACATCAGTTTCAGTATCAGTATCTTTTTTAGTTTTCTCACACAAAATAACAAAACATGCTTTGGGCAATAAACATACTTTTTGTGTGCTTGAAGATAATTTCCTTCCAAAATCATACTTCGCGTCTTCTCCACAGTTTCTGGCACATTGAAAATCTGCTTCAAATGCTCATTTGTCTTTGCCAGCTGAGAAAAAAATTACATCACTTGCACTTACGACGATAAATCAGACTGCATTTATTTACACGCTTTCTTTTTCACGCGCCAAGTATTAGTACTTTCATAAAATAAGTTAACCTTACTCTAGGGCCTGCAGCAAAACATTCTTTCTGGAATAAACGGAAATTATGGCTAGCAGTTCCTTAACATTGGAAATAAGGATGCATTGTTTTTTTAATAGAAAAAAGCATATCTAAAACAAACAGAAAAAAAAAATTTCGCTCTTTCCTTGCTGTTTCTTCATATAGAAGGTTCCAAAATAATAAACGGGGATCTGTGAGTTTGGCGGATTTTTTTCGAAAAATCAATAAGCGTGGGGGTAAAAGTATATAGACACACTATTTTAATGATATGGTATACTTATGTTCTGTTATCTTGCATACTAAGTTTTAGGATCAAGGTGTGATTGAAGTACGAAGGTTGAATTCCGTTATGTTTGAAATAAACAAGAACTTCTTTCTTGAGTTGACGTAAAGGATTATAAATTACTACAGATAGTTTGCCAGCAAAAGCCACCAGGTAAGAGGCTTTTGTGTATCTCAGTGCAAAGAATGGGACTTTCTGCCTCAACATGTGACAAACTGAGCAAAACGTACTTACTGAGACTAAACAAGGAAACCATTAAATGAAATTGGCCTTTAAAAGTAAATGAAAGCTTGCACAAACCTGAGCATGTCGAGACTGCTGCAACCTTAATTCAGACAAATGCTTGTTAAGAACACTACTCTCATCAAATGCACCATCCAGTTCCTGAATCCTGTCAACATAAAGGTATATTTTAGGCGAATTGTCAGAAACGACAGCTGAAATCGGCTACGCATAATTTTGTAAATTTTTTCACCAGAGAAAAGAGCAGATTTAATTGACAGAAATATCAATTATTGCATATAGATCCAACTGCAAATTAATAATTAATATGTTTCTTTTTGATAACTAAATCAAAATTGATATTTTTTTTCTACAAACATTGCTCCAAATATCATCTTCAGTTTCTAAATATCTACTGGTATGGTAAATATAAACACAACTCACAAACGGTAAGACTATTACAAAGTGAAAAATGGAAAAAATTGCTTAACAGGTTATATGCTTTGACCTTTCTCCAACTTACCATTCTTTTACTTCACCTATCTCACCAACAGCACTGTAAGAAAAAAGTAAATTTACAATAATAAATCAATGAAATATATCTTATAATAAGGCACTGACTTTGTATGTTTAGAAAAAATTTCAAGATAGAAACATATAAAGAGAGGTATTTGGTCATTTTCACTCAAATTTTACAAGCTTTGTAAGTTCCTCTTTTGCATTAAGTTAAATCTGTGTTATGAAGATCTTCAGTCAGGACAGGAATTTATACTTGGCCTTTTATGATAATATATTGCTTTAAAAACCTTTTCAGTTCATTTAATCCTGATCGAATTCCATCTAACTGTGATTGGACAGCTGTCTTTAACCTTGAATCTACTGATGCCTGTGAAAAAATATTAGAAGAAACCCATCATTGAAAAAAAATTGAACAACAAGCATATAATAAAAGATACTTTATTACTAGCATAACAGAAATCTGAATCAACATAACAGTTGCAACTTGTGTCATAGTTACTTTTCATCACTCTCTATTTGATTCTATATAGCTATAAAAGGTTCTTCTTTAAAATTAATAAACATTCCTGACCTTTGTTCGTAAAACTCTTCTTCTAATCTGCTCTACCTTGTCCAGCTGGTCTGGTCTCTAGAAAATGTAGAAAATCTGGCTTATTTAAGCTTCTCAAATAACTGAAAAGTAGTTTGTAACAAAAAAGCCAATTTAATAATCTTATTTTCAATAATTCTTTTTTATTTTGACATTTTTTCTTGTTGTATCTTGTTATATACTGAAATATTTCTTTATGAATTTTAAGTGAAAATGTTCAAAATTATTCAACATGAGACTTGTTGGTAATATAAAAAGTGCATGCACACAGGTTATTACGTAACAGTTTTGTTTAAAAATGCAAATTCACAGCATCTCACCCAGTTTTGCAACTAAATACATCTACTTTAAGACAGGCAATCTGAGATCATGGACTTTTGAGCATTTTCCCTATACTAGCTACATAAAGTAAGTGATGGTAGGTAGTCAAGTCACAAAATTATTCCAAACCCAAGTGTTATGTTTATTTTTATTGAGAATATTCCAAACCCCTTGCATATTTCAAAGTTAACATTGTCTTCCTGACAGTGTTCATTTGTTTCTGGAAAATTCTCCAAACCCCTGTTTATTCCAACCCATTCACTTTTATGGGAGATTTCATACAGGGCATGTTTCTCTCTCTATGTGGGTTTTCAGCCAAAAAAAGCCAAGCTTATCCTATCATAACCTGGTTCTTCATGGGAAAATGCCTGGGATGGAATCTGTAATGCTTTCACAAAGGAGGCTTGCCAGTAGACAAGAGACTATAACCTAAGACTTTGAAAAATTAAAAAATTCAAAAAAGTCATCAAGCCAATTAAGTAGCATGTTAGCCTTTGGGATAAATACAAGCAAGATTTAGATAAAGCAGACACAGGTTCTATCCTGAAACCATGCCTTAGGATTTCATGGCTAGATAATAAAGACTTTTTCTTCACTCTAAGGATCTGAGGTTCTCGGCCATTTTACCATGCCTTGTACCCGTGAAAATATATTGTTTGGGTGCTGAGTATGGCTTGTGCACACCCAAAATATGTTTTCTAAAATGTTCCAGCACACCTGGTAAAGGGTGTAACATTTGAGATCTTGGGGTGGCATTGATGTGTCCTAATGCTAAGGACAATGAAGAATTGGGTTTCCTTAAAATAGACATAGTCCTGCATTGGTTTGATAACAAAATATCTAACAATCATGAACATTTTCTTTTCTTAGTTTATTTTCACTTCTCAATTGATATCCTTGGGCTCTAGAATAGTTTGCACACTAGCACAACTGAAGTGCACACATTTACAGAAACGCACACTTCAAGTTTTGCTCTTGCACACAAAAAGATCTCGTTAGAAACTGCCATACTCTACAGCCAAGGTTTTGGTGGATTGAATCGCATCTTCAATGTTCACTGCAAAATTTTGCTATTAAACATACTTCAGCTAGCCTGCAAGCTCTAAGGTAATTTTCTGCTGCAAAAATTTTGGTACCCTTTTATAAACAGACGTAGAAACAATTTTAAAGTTCGGGGGGAGGGCATATGTATAGGCTAAAAAAGAAAGGGTGGTACCGCTGAACGTTCCAAACATCATTCTTTGAAAAAAAATTCTAGTCCAAAGTTGGACCTGTCGTTTCAATTTTAAGGAGCCAAAATCCTTATAAAAATGCACGCTTGATCTTTTATAAAATTTGGTAGAAAGTTTAGCAAATTATACTTCTAGTCCAAAGTTAGTTTAGGTTTCTAAAAAACAAAATTGTAATTTAGGCCCTCTTCTTCAAACCCTTTAAGCACCTACCTACCAAAACCACGACAGGATTCAATTTCAAAAAAGCTATGAGCTAGTGTGAAAAGTTTCATATACCTGGAGCAAATTTGCCACATACTTGGCAGCACAGTTAAGAGCATCTTCCTTGCACTTCTCAATTTCATTACCTTCCGTCATTTTCTCCTCCTGCCTTCGAACTCTCCATATGATTGAATACGAGGCCAGTTGTTTTGATTTCCACAATCTATGATTGATAGGCACTTGAACATTTTTAAGGAAATACTTTTAGGTGCAATAGTAGTACAATAAAAGTTACATACAATAGTAGTACAATAAAAGTTAGGTACAATAGTAGTACAATGAAAGTAGGTACAATACAAATACATCAGGCACAGCGCAGCCATTGGTCTAGCAGGGGCTATAGCTCCCCCCATTTTTTGCAATAATATGCTAGATAATTTTTTGAAAAGTTTACCCTAACGCAACTTTGGATAGTTTACTCCTATGTAGTAGCAGTTCTTCTTGACTGTGAATCTTTTTTGTTAATTTTCTTGTTGTTGTTAATTTCCAAGTAAACATTAAAATACCTAAAGGTATTGGAGTTCTGTATAAACTAAGGCATTTTGTGCCAAGAACTACTTTAAGAACACTTTAAAACTCATTCATTCAATCCCATGTCATGTATGGCATATTCAATTGAGGGTGCGCAAACAAATTAACTCTAGAAACCCTAAAATGCAGCTTATGAAAACCTGTTAGAGTAGCTGACTTTGCATCGTACACTGCACATAGTGACCCAACCTTTAAACGTTTGAAGCTTTTGAATTTCGATAATCTCTACAAGCTTGAAACAGGAAAATTCATGTTTCAAATAAATAAAGATGCTAGTTCCTCTACTTTAGGAGCGGAATTTCTAAAAACAAAAAATCTTCATCATTACAATACTAGACAATCGTCTAGCCTTGGTTTTCCTCTTCAATCGATTTCCACAAATTTAAAAAAAAACTTCCTTACATTTGATGGTGTTAAATTATGGAATTCTCTGCCTTTAGACTTGAAAAATGCTGCCACTAAGTTATCTTTCAAAAATAACATGAAAATTTACCTTCTAGAGAACCTTTAGTCCTATTTAGCCCCATTCTAACACAATTGAACTATTTATGCATATTGTAAACAATTATTATTTGATTTCTGTTTTTCTTTTTTAAATTCTTATTTTTTTTATTTTTTATTCTTACTGTTATTATTCAAACAAATTCATAATATTATTATTCATAATATTAAATTATCGTCAGTTTGCGTCAAACTGGGCACATGGCTCTGATAGCTCCTTCATGAGTTTTTTCCATGTGTCCATCAGCTGATCTTATATAATATATTATGTTGTTCCTTGTAATTTAATCTTTATGTTTATAAATGTATCTTCAAATTAATTGATTTGTTGCTGAAAATAAAGTATTGATTTGATTTTATTTGATTTGATTTGTTTTACCTTGTTTAATGATATGATGTATTTTCTAACTATTATGTTAGCTTGGTGTTTTATAACCCTCAAGCTAATTTTATCTATTTTTATAGCTATTGTAATCTTCTTTGAACTAGATTGGTTATAAAAATTCAGTAGAAATACTCAAGTATTTTCTAAAAGGGGCCTTTTCCGGCGTTCGAGAGGGTGTGCCTGAAAATTTGTTGAGGGCACACTCATTTTAGCCCCTCGACCTTTAGACTGATGCGCGGTCCCTGATGCAAATAGCTGAGAGACAAGTAGAAAATTATCTTGATAGAGCTATCGAAGCCATGTGACATGAGTACGTGCTAATCTAAATAAAGTTAAATTTGATAGATAATGGTAGGATTGAATGAAAGACATTTCACATTTTCATTTCAAATTTCAGCAATTAATTACAAATTAGAATTAACATAAAGATGCTATTTAAAAAATAATTATTAAGATAGAATTCGATTGTTGAAAGCTACATCAAGAGTTATAAAGAAGTGCTTACGGACATTACCCTGGGTACCAGACTCACTATAAAATAAAATAGAGATTTATAAAGTACATTATGGCAGAAAACCAAATTTTCGAGCAAATGACAACCATTGTGAGTTCTTGGTGATATAGAGTCACAAGATACCAAGTTCAACTATATGGAATCTTGAAAAAACCAAATTGTGTTTGTGGAGTGACATTTAATAGCAAAGAAAGATATAATGTTTTGAAAACTTTGATGTCGTTTTTTTCTCGAGCTCTGCCAATTAAACGGACGAGACTGATGACGATAAAACAAGGTATAAATAGCAATTTCACAGCAATTTGAGAAGTAAATGTTAAATTATCTTCAATTTAGTTGTCAGTCTGCTTTGTTTGACCACGCAACTGTAAAATTTAAATTCGAAACTGGTGACATTTTTTATTTTCTGTTCTGAATTTTTAATGTTCTCTAATTTAAGAGTTTAAACAGCCTCCTGCTTGGATTTATCAATTTCGTGCTTCGTGTATGTGTGCCTCAAAAACGATATAATGACTATGAAGTTTCGTGAAAATGATTCCCTCTACATCGAATGCCTTTCTATAACTATAATTTCTATATCCCCATAAGTTTGTGTTTAATTTGAGCGCCAGCTTCATTATCTTCCTGTGTTTCATCATTCAAACTTTTGTGCGTTTTTTTCTGCAAAAGTTCTCCTTAATTTTTTGTTCATTAAAATAAAATTTTAGAACAGCACAGATCTTTTTAAGAACTGCACAAAAAGTTTCAGAACTGCACATTTTGTGTAGAACTGCACGTTAGAAAAAAACCTTGTTACAAGGGAGCTGAAGTCTATTTCAGCATGAAGGAAGTGCGCCGTTTATCACACAAAGAAAACGAAAATTGTTCATGTTTTTATAAGACATATTCCCGATTTTAAACTGGTTCAGGCCTGGCAATCTGGCAATCTTTTGGGTGTTCCCTGTGTTTTGTAACCCCGAAAGGGCCCCGAAATAAGATGGTCACTTGCCCACCATGGCCCCTGGCCATTAGACCTTTGTGATAAGCTCCTCGGCTCCAGAGTCTTTTTTAGAGCTTGGCAAGAATCTAGAGCTTCAAGCCAGGCACATTGTTCAATTTCATGTCGCCATAATATTAATTTAAGATCTGCTTTGTATTAGGGTAAGAGGTATAGCATTGTATGGCAAATGAAAAGCACCGATGGAAAAATTCCAAATTTTGTCTGGCAGTTTCTTCTGAATTGTAATATCAGGGTTATCAATCAAGTTACTTGGGTATAATTTTGAGAACAAAAAAATAGAAAAGACCTTTGTCACAGAGAATGTATGACAGGAAACATTTATATTTTGCTATGTAAGTCTATGAAGAATTGGGCGACGACAGAACAGTGTTGTTTTGATAGTTTCAAGCAACAGCAGACGCCACTTCATCAAAACTGATTTATGTCCTATATATTCAGCTGTTAGCCGCTTATTGCAAAGACAAATTTAATAGTAATCAGTAGCGGCGCCATGGGGGAACTGGGGGACACGTCCCCCCCCCCCAGTTCTCGGCAGGATCAATTTTGAATTTCGTCTATATCCGATGAAAAATGTTGGTGGACGGGTAATATTTTGGCAACGTACTTTTTTCGATGTCATCCTTTGATTTTCGAACTGCCTTTACATAGCCAAAAGTTAGTTTTGGGCGTTTCTTTCAGGTAAAGTTGGCTTTCCTTGTTTGTAAAAGGGCGTTTTCTGGTGCTAAAAGGGCGTGGCCTAAATTTGTTTGTTTTGTTTAATTCCATTATTCATATGAGACATATAGCATAACAAGCAATATTATAAATGGTTTAGCGGTACATTTATACGTTTTTTTAAAAAGATTGGAGCGCCCTTTGAAAAAATATGTTGTTTGAAACAGCCTGGCCTTTGAGTGTTAGTTTTTGTACGAAGAACATCATTGGAAAATAGGCACTTTCATTTTCATCGTCAATATTTCATCAGGGAAAGAATAGCTCTGCGGCACGAGAGTTGGTTTTCAAGGAGCTCTATTTAAAAACATGCGTGGTTTGCATGAAATAATGAAATAAAGACTAAAGTTTGCAATATCTAGTCCATGAATCTTCTTTTTCTTTCAAATTTCTCGTTATATTAGCGTATCTTAATAAATCATTGCATTTATCGTTACATTAGCAAAATTAACATCACCTAACAACAAATAATCAACGACATTATTCGACGACGACTTGAACTCAGCTGAATTTACAACGATTTGGAGGAACGCCTATTTTCAGCATATATGATGCTCACACACATCCTAATTTAGTATCGTTTAGTGCAGTAATTTCCAGTCCTTGCAAATAAATTCTAACAGTCCTTTGTGCCCATAAAGCGACATAAATTAAAATAGACGTGATAGTTTATCACATCAATATTAATTGTTTATAGACTTCTAAAGTCAGGAAGAAATGGGCAGAAAATAGTTGATGTGAAATATTTCTGATAGCCTCTTTTCCAATTTTAATATAGGATCAAGGTATGAATCAAGTGTGTCAAGCATAACAGTGGCGTCTAATTGTAGAAATGACGAGAACAGGGAATTATAGATGCTTATCGTAGACATGTTTTATGTTCTTGCAAACTTTCATCAATCAGGGCCTAGAAGCTGAACACATAAACGTTCATATTGTGTTTCTTGAATATCCCGATTATAATGTCTGAAAGTGAAGTCTGGAAAAAGGATCGATGTTGTAATTAGTTTCACATATGGATATATTTATTGTTATTTTTTACGAATCTGGACTCAATTTAGATTCTTTCAAGAATATCAGCATTAAGCATTATCTGCAAAGAAACAAAATATTTCAATTTTCAATCAATAAGGCAAATCAGAGATCTAAGTACCGATCCTTGAGGTACACCACAAGAAATAAGTTTGAATTTGGAACTATTACTAATAACTGTGATGTATCGATATATCTTTTAAAGGTTGAGTCGAACATGATGTCACGAACTCGGACACACCAATATACTGACTTGCTATAACAATAACTAGCTATATAAATGCAATAAAGTTTTTATTTTTAGCGACTTTAGATTAAATTGACTTTGTTTAGGAAGACATTAAATAGCGACTATTTCTAGTCATGCAGCGACGCTTTTTATTTCAGTTATTAGTACATACAGTAAAATAAGGGTAGGCCAAAAGCAATACACAGATAGAGGCGAACATGGAACTCAGTTCCAAATGAGATAAAACACTCCCCTACTTTACAAATATTCAAGAAAAAAATTTCAGAATTTACATCGTTTAATTGTACTTGTAATCTTTGCTGTACGTTAGGAATACGTTAGCAACATCGGTTATATTTGATTTATATTATATTTAGCGTTGGTAATTTAAATTAGTTGGTTTTAATGTATGCATAGCTAGAAATTGTACCAACTTTAAAAAAGAAAGAAAAAACTGTTTCACTTCGGGGCATCTCGGGGAAAGGAGAGCGCAATGGAGGAGAACAGCAACAACATTCAGAGCAATAGAGTTCTCAAATGTGACGTCACAAAAATTTTAAAATTTTGAAATTTTGACCACATAACATGAAAGAACATCATAAAATTGTGGCATGTATGCAAAATCAGTAGAATTTGTCAAAATTTGTCAGACACTGTCAAATTAGGGGTCTGGGACACAGGCTAACCCGAGTCTATTCTGATCTCTAAAAGTCTTTTTCTTTTTTTAGAGATCACATCAGTGGTCGGATTTTTTGACCTTTTGCCACAAATAGAATGCTACTCGCAAATTTTCAGCACATTAGAGATTTACGACCTGTTTTTTCATGCAAGTTTATCAAGAGGATCAACCAGTCAAGACATATACAAACTACAACTGTGCTTGGATTGAAAATGAATAATTCCCAAGACAATTTTCTGAAGGCTGCGTTTGCTTTGAGTGAGGCAAAGACATTAGTGGTGACAGCTGGTGCTGGAATGGGCGTTGATAGTGGGCTTCCTGATTTTAGAGGGCCTGAGGGCTTTTGGAGAGCGTACCCACCATTGAAAAAGCTTGGATTAACCCTCCCCGAGATGAGTACCCCTGCACGGTTTACAGATGATCCGCATTTTGCCTGGGGATTTTTTGGGCACAGGAAAAATCTTTATAAGGCTACAAAGCCACACAAAGGCTTTGATATTTTGAAAGAATGGGCTGATTCCATGGAGAATGGATATTTTGTTTTTACGAGTAATGTTGATGGTCACTTTCAGAAAGCAGGGTTTGATGAAAACAGAGTAGTGGAATGCCATGGAAGTATAAACTATCTCCAACAGGTCAATGGGAGAGGTAAAATATGGCCATTCCCTGATGATCAGAAAGTTAATGTTGATGAAAACACACTACAAGCAATGGATCCACTACCCTCGGGACCTCCTGGTATGTTGACATTGACATGGCAAAAAGATGAGGGGGCCAGAATAGGGCAATATGTTCCTAATTGCATTTTCAGTCTTTTTCAGCAGTGCAAGAAATGTCACATTTTGTCTTTATGTCGGCACCCCTCTCCAAAAAATCTAATTATACAATCTGTTCTTTGTTGGTTGAACCTCTTTCCACCACAATTTTTAAATTTTTTACCCACCTTTTGTGAAAGATTAAAGTCAGCACCTATGATTTAAGGAGTGCTTTTTTTCATTTAACAGTGCATATAAATTGTAAATTATCCCAGACAAATCCAAGTGGTTTAATTGGATGATTTTTTAGGGTCAAAAATTAGCAGAATGAAGCATTTGGTTACACCATCTATTAGTTTGCCTGATTTTCTTTTCCTTTTAGATCTGGAGGCATCCAAACAGCAACTTGCCAGACCAAATATATTAATGTTTGGAGACTGGGAGTTTATTGAAACAAGGACATCAGAGCAATATGCAAGATTTGATGCTTTTGTTAAAGAGAAACTGAAAGGTCTATCAGATAACTTTGTTGTCATAGAGATAGGGGCTGGGCTATATGTTCCAACTGTTAGATTTCAGAGTGAACGATTAGTTAGTGGTAGAAAAAATGGGACTTTGATAAGGATAAACCCTGTTGATCATGATGTTCCATTTGGTAAGCATGTTTCATTGCCACACAGTGGACTAGAGGCTTTGACAAAGCTGAAAAGTGAGCTATCCAAGTTATAGCTATAGTCAACTGCGAGCAGGGACCGCGCACCAGTCTAAATGTGGGAGGGCTTAAAAGGGCGTAACCGAAATTTTTTTGAGGCCATGCCCTCTAGAACACCCTTTAATAAACAGTCTGGTTCAGAGAAGATATCGATAGCTATAGAATAGAGCAAATTAGCTTGAGGTCCCCAAGATAATCAAACATCAAGAAAAACACTTAGAAAATGAACAGAAAGGGTTCCCAGTCAAGAAGAACTGCTTTTACTTAGAAGTATACTATTCAATATTGTGTAAACTTTCTAAAAGGTTTTCCAACATATATTGATTATCGCAAGCTAGCCCAATGGCTGTGCAGTGCCTGAATGCGAGTACAAGGGTTTAGATTGAAAATGCATGCTCGATTTTTACAAGAATTTTTAAGTTGCTTATTTGCATTTTGTAATTACTGATTGACTTCTGTGCTTGAGTTTTAAAGAAAGAGTAATTAATTACCCAATTGTGGTAAGTGTAGCAAAAGTTTTAGCAGTTTATATGAATCAACTGAAAAAGTTTACAATTTTCATAAGAATAATCTAGTACTGAATAAACATGTAACTGAAAGATTCTGGTTTAATTCTAAAACACTTATGAAATCATCATCTTCACCAACAGCAGCCATTTTGCTATTAAGAGTTTTCCTGTTCAAAAAGTGGTTTTCAGTGTAGAAAAATTTAATGCCCTTTAATCCAAAAACAAGTCTGAGATGCCTGAAAAATTTCATAAAGTCAGAAACTTTCCAACAATTTTTTTTTATTTAAACTTGTGTTTTGTTATTACTAGTTCTATAATGTGTATGACAGCTATTGAAATTAGCCAAGCACTAAATCAAATACTGTGAAATTAAGATTTCAAACAGTGGTATAAATTATCCCATGGAATGATAGTTTCCAGGAAATGTTTCTAATGTGCATTAAACTCTCAAGTTTTTCATTAGGCATTGGACAAGGTTCTAATGTTTATAGATATTTTGCCTTTTCAAAATGTCCTTGTTCTTTTTTCCAACAGCAAATGAGATATGCCTTGGGCAGGGACGGAAAGAAAACTCTCTTGCTTGGACCCCAGTTAAGATAACAACTGTCATATAAAGTTAGTTAGCATTTGACTACTGTAGACAGTAGATCTTTCCTTTGACTTTGCAAAGATTGAATTCTACTATGTAGCTGGCTGCTCCGATGAAGAAGGCTGATCTTGTTTACAAAACAACCAAATTGATACTTTTTACTTTTGGAAGCCACATCCCTGCCGTTTCTATACATTTATGCCCCTTTTTATGCACTAAACGTTTACTCGATCACAGAATTTTTTTAATTTCAACACGTTACATTTCACAAATTGATTCAAGATATATTTGTACATTTTTAATATTATAATTGATTAATTGATCATTGCTAACTGCTTCGTCAATTTCCTTTTTATTATTCTCTTGCTTGATTTTGAGGGTTCTGGAGTTTTAGTATCCGTCTGTATAAACTCTGCTTTCTGATTCTTTATTGGGACTTGAAATACTTTCTGGGCCCTATGGTCCCGTGGTACGATGCTTTTTTCAACCCTGGTCTTGGACCATATTGTGGTCCAAGGAAATGGGTATTCTTCCATAGCAAGAATGTCTGTGTTTGAGTTTATATTTTTCGTACCAGGGTCCTTTTTGCGCTGCCCGTTGGTGTGCAAGGGCGTCTTCTAGATGGGAATGATTTTTAATTACAGGGTAACGATGCTGGTTGGCAAATTGTCGTTCAATCATTGGCAGGAAGTCAGAGCTAAAATGTAATCTTAAAAAACTAATTCTGAAATAGTAACAACTTTTTCAAAATTTCCCGTAAATTGAAATGCTTGGCTGGGGCTATAGCTCCTGGCCTCCCATTCCCTAGCTCTCCAGCTACTTCTCTCATATTTACTGATAACCATGGGCTCCGACGCAGGTTGGGAATCGGGGGGGGGGGGGGCAAGGGAGATTTTAATAATCATAGCAAAAGATCAAAGCCCTATTGTTTTGCAAAAAGCCATGGCCCGGCTACCATTCGTTGAAGGCCCTGGTGACGGTATTTCTAAGACCCAATGCAATGAACATGCAAACAAGGAAATTCTTGATAGTTTTTTAACATTGGGTAATGTTTCCACCGGTCCATAAATCGGAAAAAAAACACCGAAGACAATAGAAATCTCAGATGAAATTATACTTACAAAGATGTATCGAGTGCTTGCTTTTCTTTTACTACGCTTTATTCAATTTCGACAGACCAATTCTCAGCACAACTTGCTTTACTTTCGACCTAATTTGCTAACAAGAATCCAGTTTGTGCCAGCTGATAAGGTATTGACACCCCTGTAACCCCTGTAGGGAAGCCTATATATGACATCAAAAATATAACCAGAGTGTTCCGAAGTTCCCCAGTTTTAACTGGAAGTTTTAACAAAGTGATGCAGAAAGTACTTAATTTATCTCCATATATAAAGCTAAAACTGAATTACCTGAAGCGTGCGGCACCAAAATCGAATCGTTATCTAACACCCCCCCATCCTTGTCGCTTAAATCCCCCCCTGTTGGTAAAACTATTAATATTCCCTTGAATTTCCCGGACACAAGGGTTATAAAGCCGAGCAGTCAAAAAACTTTTCAATGAACAGCTTCATAGCTGATTTTAATTTCCTTCACGGAAAAGAGATGTTATTTTTGAGTGACAATCTGTTTTTACATGGTGTCATACTGGAACCATTTTATCTCTCTTATCAGATAAGGAGAAGTGACACGCACAAAGAAAAGCTTTCACATAAAAGCAAGATATTGCCATTTTGCGATGCATATGACATACAATGAAATCGCTAGGTTGTCGTTGACAGGGCCTCCGACAAAGGGGGGGGGGGGCCGGGGGGCCATGGCCCCCTCACTTTTTTGCAAAGCAATAGAGCTTTTTAAAAAAAACTCTTGTTATGATTGTTACACTTTCTCTTGGCCCCTCTACTTTCCAACCTGCGTCGGAGCCCACGGTTGAGTCACCTGAACAGCTTCTTCATGACTTGTTCGAACTAAAACAAGCCATCGTAGTTGAAAAACAATACCTTCACAAAGTAATTTATGTCACATCTTTTAGCTTGGTGGAAAGTGACATTCTTCGAAGGTTATCTAGAGGAAAAAAAACCTTAATGGTAAGATACTCATCAAAATTCTTATATAAGGCAAAAATACGTTTTTATATCAATAGACGGTAGCTCTGACCTGTGAATAAATGAATGAATTCGATAAAGGATTTGCAAATTGCAAAGGGTGTCTAGTGCATTGAATGTAGATATTTGTTTTTGCTTGCTCAACCGAGACGAGCATGCGTCTTGCCACCTGCTCCACAAATCGAATATTCTCGTTCGCATAAACGCATTTGTATAATATGAAGAATATTTCCAAATCGATGTGCAAGTACAGTCAAACCGGGGGTGGTAGGGGGGCGGCAAAAGCTTCCCAATTTTTGTTGAAACATAATATATACGGTTGTGGCATTAAAGATAGTGGCAAACTCCAATAAAAGTTTGCAAATTTGTCTAAATAGAGCCCCAACCCCCCCCCCCACCAAATAGAGCCCCAACTCCGGTGTCTCCAATGCTACAGGAATGTAACATATAGGGGGCATAGGACCCCAGTCATTTTGTTAGAATAGATCTTGAAAGCTAAATTCTAGATCGTTCGCAAGTAAAAGAATAGATCGTAAGGTGTATAATACACCTTCTTCTGGTTTCAGGAAATATTTACCAAAACAATTTTTCTATTTGTTACTGCAGGTATGATGGTCATCTTGCAAATTTTCTCCAAAATATCCATTAAAAACGAAATTTTTTGGATCAGAACCATCTAAATGCAATGCAGTATGATTCATAGACTATCCCATTGATTCTGGCTGGGTTTAGAGATTCTGGAACGGCAGTCATGGTTAGGATTTCTTTTTGTCTCAAGGTACAGTGAGTTTATTTGCTCTAATTGGCTATTAGTTAATTTAATCCATTAGTTGTTATCGACTAATTCGCTCGCAAAAATGATGTAGTATTTTATTCATACACAATTATTTGTCCACTTGAATTGTATTGTAGATGGTTCTCATCTTTAGAAAACAATCTAATTTCAAAATGTGACCCCAGTGAAACCCCAATGTGTTTGTAAAATGAATAAGTGTCTTACTGTTTTCATTAAATACTAGGTAGAATCACCTTTAAGCCCAGTCTTGGTAATTTTTTCTAAAATACTGGTCTCCGCTGTACCAAAGAGTGTTGTGCGCCCTGGGAATAGAACATACCTGGAAGGAGCTTGCATATTTCTTTGGCACTTACAAATTATGCACATCCTCGCGCCGATCTTTTTCGCATCCTGTTGAGTAAGGTGTCTTTCAAAGATTTGCAATTACAATCCTAGCGTGTCAGACTGATTACAGGATGGCGTTGCAAGTTTTCTTGAGCGTTATCTATAAAATCTTATAGCCAGCAATTGCACGTTGCTCTTGAGAACCTATTCTTCTTCTGGGTCAAATTGATAAATTCGATTTGTCTGCATGACACTTAATGGTAATAGCTTCGAGTTTTGCGAAACATGTCTATAAGAGAAAGACATGAAAGGAAAGTTTAAATATCTTGGCAGAATACTTAAAAAGTGTATCAAATTTATTGCACTATTAATACTTCTCATGTGTTACAAGTATATCACTGGCCCCAGCGCAGATTCCTGTGAAGTTCCATTTTAATTATATTGTACTACAATTTTCTAGAACATTTCATTACATTGCACAAAGTTGCATTAGAGGAGTAGTTCATATTTCACCAAATTTTTCGCAGATTGCAACGCTATATTTCGCAAATAAAACCTTTCTGCAGGCAAACGGCCAATTACAATTGTTTGTTGAAAAAAATTGATTAATCGACATGGAAATTGGTTTAGGGCTTTAGAAGCTTAACAACGCCAATTATTTATGAATTCCTATCTAAGCCTAAAACGGAGGGAAATTGTCAAGGTCATTTTAGTGAAGCCGTGATGGAAGTTCTTATAATGCGCACAGCGTTATCTAATATCGACCATATTGAAGTAAGACATCAACGGACACCGAGATCTCAGATCTAGCGAACGGAACGAAGCGCAGAATGCGACGATATCGTTGGACCAGCCCAAAGGTAAACCACTCTAAAAAATCTCGCACATCTTTGGTGAAAATCCTATTGTTTTGTCTGAAAATCCCTGGAAATCCTTTTGTTTTAGGGAAAATCTCGTAAGCTATTTGCAACAGTGAATTGCCCCTCGGAAACAGCAGTTTTTTTGTGAGATAAAATCCAGTGTCTACGCTTTACCCTATCTTCAAATACGACAAATCATGCCCATTCACGCACATCGGATTCACCAGGGAAGGGAAAGAGAGTCAAATAAATCTTGAACAAGGGAAAACAAATTTCAAGTTTCAAGTTGAAGTTTCAAGAATCCGCCAGGCCAATTCCGAAGTTGGTTTTAGGATCTTGGCTTCATGCTTTTGTTTGAAATTTTGCTTGCTTTTTCATTTGATCAATGTATTCGAAATCACTTTTTGATCATCTCAGCCTGTTTTGCGACCTCCTTCCCCTAATCCAGATTGTCATCTGTCCGTCCAGGGATTTCTTTGACCAATCACAAGCCTTACATACTGAATGCTGGCTCACTGTCAAAGTTTGAAAAGTGATAAAAGGAATTCGTCTTGGCATATTCAAAAGAGAGTCTAGTTGAAAAAATTACTGTTCACCTTTATACTTAACTTATGAAACCTAATGCAAGAGGCAGGTAAAATCTTGATCAAAAGTGCTATTTACATTCATTTTCATGTTAAAGGTTAAAGGTAATATTACAAAAATGAATCTAATCGAATGTCTTCAATGAAAACATTCGTTTTATCGTATTTTAATTATCCTCCTATTTAGATGTTTTGCAGTAAGAAAGGTAATAGCCGGAAAAACTGGATTCATGTAAGGGCATTGAGAATTACCTGTAGAAAATGGTTTATTATTATTCTTATTATCAATATTTATAGCACATAACGATTATCATTCAAGTTTTGAACAATTTTTAGCAAATAATAAAACAATCAACTTTGTAAGAAAAATTTACAATTTTTTGCAATGGATATATATAAAACAATTAATGGTTTAAATCCATCTTTTATGGATAAAATTTTTTCCCCAATTTAAAGCAACGGAGCCACATTACAAAATATATGGATTAAATACCGAACAAACACAGATTTAGCCAACGAAATAAAATGCTTCCCGAACTTACAAATGTTCAAGAAAAAATTTCATCAATCAATTGTCCTTGTGATTTCTGCAAGAAATACATGTGCAACATCAGTTGTTTAAGATTTGTATTATGCAATGGTAATTTGAATTAGTTGGATTTAATAAGCTTTAGTATAGCTAAACATTGTACCAACTTTAGATAAAGAAAGAAGGTTTTTCACCTTTTTTCTTTTCACAAAGTTATATCTTAACTGTACAAAATTGCTTATCTTTTTATTTTTAGTTGATGGTTCTTCTGTTGATATTTCAACGTTAATGTTTTTCATTAATCCGTGTTTCATTGATTTTTCTCCCTCGTCTTATTTCGGGTACTTTTAAAATCTAAAAAAGGTTTCATTTCGAGCTATACGATAGTGGTTATTCTAAAACTTTGCAAAACTTTTCTATTTCAAGTCAACATCGCAAAAGACGCGACTATGCGACACCTTCAGTCAAAATTCACTTTAGATACAGTTTCTGGCCATCCCTAAGACACCATGATTCTAAACATTTCTAAAAATTCTAAAAAGCCTTTCCTAAACCCTTTCAAGACTTTGAGTTTTGGCCCCTCCACTTTCAAATACGATTCGCCGGCCCTGCCACAGCTAGTCTTTATTGTGGCTGACGATTTCAAAGTTTTTGACAGGTTCCACTAGAAAAGTCCAAGTTACCCTCTTCCCCATCTTGCTATTTTCTTCGATCTTAGATAAAAACTTCATTTGTGTATAACGATAGATAAAATATGCAAAAACGCTCCAATTTTTTTGTGTACACTAGTGGGCGATGACTTTCAGAAGATTTACAGCCTAAGGGAGAACCATGACCTTTATTTTTATGATCTGGAATTTTACATATCTGTAATAAAAATCATCCTACCCCTAGATTTCCGTTTACACAAGAAAAAGGGCCCCAAATGCGACCATGAAACATGTTTACTCGAGAGAAAAGTAGTCCCAAAAGTAACCGCACTGAATCTGGCTCTAGTTGAATTGCCAAAGCCAGCTCGGTTTGAGATCACAAAATGTAAATGAGAGTTTGTCTCATGTAAACGGGTCTATCATTCGAATACGCTTGTTACTCTCCTGGTATCAATAAAAATTCATTATTTTTACAAAGATCCTTTCCAATGTTTTTCTCACATTTCTAAATGCCTAAATGACGTCTTTGCCACATTTACCGATTGTGGTCGAAATTTTTATTACGTTTGAGTTGACATTGGCATAGAGCCCGTTTATGTTTTAACCATTACTCCTTAAAGAATTATGAAGCTAAGTTTTTAAATTTGGAGTGGCCTATGATGGGTGAATAATGTTTCTAGTACTCTGACTCTTTGTGGTCGATTTTCACTCTTCATTAGACATTTGTAAAAGAATAAATTGCTTATCTGCATGCAGGAATTCTTGTAATTTAAGCAAATTATTTAGTATTTAACTGTTTTGTGAATTCCAAAAAACTCTATCACAGTTGCAAATATCTCGGTTTTGGATTAAAGTTGCAAACTGCAAAGAAACGAATTTCAGGATAGTTTGAAATTTCTACATAAAAGAGACTTTAATAGCCATCATCAACGCGCAACTTTATTTACTTGCTAAAAAATCTTATAAAGCTAAGAAACTTAAGTTTTCCCAACATTTTCGTAAAAACTGAGGCAATATTCAAACGCAAAATCTGTATTTTTCCTTGCATTTTCGACTCAGTTTCCCCATATTGCCATTTGCTTGCTTTCAATTATATCACTTTGTCAAAGGTTGCATTGTCTAAATGTGCGTGACGTCACCGACCACATGCGCCTTCTGCTCAATCCTTTCTCCCCATTTTCCTAAATTACTTGCTCTGATCCTTTACGAAACCTTTTCTTTATTTTATCCTCAAATTTCGCACTGGAATTGTATGGTTTACGATCGCTGGGAGACAACTAAGTTTGTTAAAGGTAAGGTGAATTTGTTGCGTGTGTTTTTAAGTCACAGTTCTAAGATTTTAGATCGAATTTGGCTTTCATTTCCTGCCTTATATCAAGCGAAATTCAACCGAAATCGTTCGTTTATTTCAAACTGCATTACATGCTTGTTGTTGATCCGAAGCCCTCGAAGGCTTCCACGCTTTCGTTGTTAAAAGAACGTCGCTTTTCTCTCAGTAAGTGGCTTTATCATTTTATTTTTGACTCTCAAAATGTCATGAAACAATTCTTTATAAAGTTTTTCTTCACTTAGCCATATATTCAGCGGGTAAACTCCGGTTTTTGGCTCAAAATCCACGTTGTTTTCAGGGCGTGAAATTAATCGAAAACCTGCCTTTCTGGCCTGCGTTATTGTTCCTCCATGATGATTAATTCTTCGAACGGATTTTCGTGTACAATTAGAAGCATTTCTACCCTTTTACAACTCTTTCTTGTCTGTATAGGAATGTTGTTTTGGGCCTAAATACATCACAAGTCATATAATAAACCCATTTTCAACCTTCAGTCGTTGAGGATTCTGGACAAAGCACGTTTCTGCCAAAGTACAAGTTTTTCTCTCCGGGATAAAAGTAAAATGGATTCTGTATTTTGTTTAGTTAAAATGAAGGACAAATTTATGTTGTAACCATTTTGAAGAACAAAGAATAATAACAAACCTTAAAACTTAGTCAGCGCTTGCATCTCTGGTATAATTCAAGAAATTTTCATTGTTGCCTTCCATGTGAGGGAAAGTGTACCCGATCCTCTATATTTAAGGCCTAAGTTATCCATCTTAAGTCGTTCGTTGCTATTCTTTATATATACTCTCTCAATCTTTAACAGTGTTTTGCATTTTATGTAACATTTCATCGTCTTCTTTTGTGAAAGTTTTAAACATATAAAAGCGAATTTATCAAGACGAGTTTAGTACTTGCAATAAATTAGAAAATCTAGTTTTACAACAAAATTCCATTTTGATATTATTTGTGAATTGCCTATTTTGGCAACTTTAATCTACAGTTAAAGAAAGCCATTTTCAAAATTTTGACTGTATTTTATTGTTGTTAGACTTTATAATGCTTCTTTTCTTGGCCTGATCACTTCATTCATTTGCAAAGATTATGGTCTATTTTTAGATGTTATCTTCAATTTAAATATACTTCAAAGTCATCTTCCCTGATTATAACTGAGTGTCAAAAAATTATATTAAATTTGAAATTAACAAATGAAATGATATCTGAAATGATATCCATACTAAGACTGTTTAAAGACTTGCCTGGCATTTTGTTGTTCCTTCATCTCTTAATGTTTTTGTATCTTTGATTTACCCATTAAACATTTGTTCGCATTTGGAAAGCAACAATTATAGGAACAATTATATAGTCTTATATGTATAAGATGCACAAAATATTTAATAAAACATAATACAAGACAACAAGACAACCAGATATTTACTATGTAGGTTTCAATTTAAATCAGATCTAGTGTACCCAAATATTTTTAAGGTCTTCCTTATAAAATAAACTTTTAGTACTAAATATGTTTTTTTCTTGACTCTCTTCAAGCCATGGAATGTTGGGTAATCTTCAAGCCAAGAGAATTGTTCTCCAACCATGCCTCACCCACCATCATGATTTTTGATCCTTTCAGTTCTCTCTTGAAAAAGGGGTAGGACTCCCTGATGGATGTCTAAAACAGGAATTTCTCATATCTTCCTTTATGCTTCACATCAACCTGATACCTCTTACTTTGCCTTTCTGGCAAATTGCATATCACAACATCAAAAGCATTTTTTTGTAGACTTGGCAGGGAAAATTGTTTTATGTATTAGATAGAAGATTTTAAGATATTTTTATACAACAAGCTGTTCATCAAAATCATGTTCATGAATTAACCTGATTTACACTGACTTTTCTCCATACTGGGTACCTATGCCAAAATCCTGACACTTAGTAAAATGGGCCCCTAGGTGCCCCTTGGTGGCTTCATCATACAAGTGGCCAATTTGTCTTTGATGAATAGTTATTCTGTGGAATATGCAACCAGATTGTGAATCTTTAAGCCAAGAGTTACTATGTGTCAATTTGATTTGTTACCTGTACAGAATGGTAGACCTTTTGTAAACAGGAAGCAATTTTATCTCTTGGCAAATATAATTTAATCATCTATTGTGTTGGAAGCAAGGCACAACCAATGATTATCACGAGACAAAAGCTAATATTTGGTCATGACATTGTTATCTGTAATCTTATGATAAGATAACTTTTAGCAGGATCCCTGCTAGCACCATAAGACTGGGCTGGATGACAAAGGGGTATCTTAACCATGTTCTTCTGACTTACAAGTAACAGTGTATGTTCCCTCTGTTCACACTTTGATCTATTTTTAAGCACTTGCAGATCGATATTTGTTGCTCCACAGACAGATTCTTGAATATCAAAATAATCTTATTTGATTTAAAAGAAACGTTTCCCGGTGCTACTGGCAATTAAAGTTGTTGGCTTTTGTTCAATTTTGTTGATGACACCTTTTTATGCACAGAAAGACGTTTTATTCATGGCAGCCAAAGTGACAAAGCAAATAAATATTCCAAGTCATTGGAAGTCGATATTGAACTTTGGACCTCTATATGAATCTGGATATTTTTATCCCACAGTCCATACTGTGGTAACTTCCCTGGTTTAAAAATGCTTCAGGCACAAGCTGTCAGTGTAAAGTGTTATCTGATTTTTGTGTGAACAGGAGCTTGTTTTTGAATGTTTTAATGCATCCAGATGCAGTGAAGCTGAATTATTTTTGAGGACTATCAGAAAGAGTTTTGTTTCAAACATATAAAAAGAGGGAACTGAGCTTCAAAATTTATTTATCAGCAGTTTATATGTAGAAGAGAAAACATGATTACTTTTTGCAAAGTTTATTCTGTCAATTTATTTAGAAATGCCAATATTTTGCATAGATGATGTGGAAAGTAAAAGTCAAATGGCAAAAAGTCCTGCTGACTTAAGATTTAAGTAATTAAACTTGAAGGAATTTTGTATTTGCTAATGTGAAAGTTGTCATTTATTATGATAGAAAATCTTTGATTGAATTTCTTCGATAATTTTGATCCAAATGTAAGAGTATGAGTTTTTTCAAATCATAACATTTTCTGAATACAAATTATTTACAAAACCCCAAGCTTTTTAACAGCTAAAATTATAAAGATTTTATAAAAAACTTCTAAAATATGTAATTAACTTGAGTTTCTGCTTCATAGAATACCATTCATCCTGTTTAACAGGATGTGCAAACATCAATTTGTTTTGTGTTCTTTACATTTTTTCATAGTTGTTCGTGGTTTGATAAATCTAGACTGATATAACAGGATCCACGGTATCCCCAGCCTGCTTTGGCATTTCCTTATGTCGCCAGAAATTTAAAGTTAATGAGATGAGATACTGATATATACATAGCATTTATATGAGGACATGTATTTTTTACTTCTCTAGAAAATGCTTTGATGTACCTGCAGCATGGAAGGAAGGGAGAATGCTCCAGGACATTCCAGAGGTATTTATTAACGCAAGGACCTTGTAATGTAAATTTAAGAGCAACTGTCTGTTTTATATCACTTCAAAGTTCTGTTTTTTAGACAACAAGAAGCAAACAAATTTGTATAAATAGCAATTTATGCACGTCACTGACAAAATATCTGAAACTTTTCCAAATGTGTGGAAGTAAATTCAAAAGAAAATGAAACGTTAAGTAACAACTTTTCAATCCTCTAGTTATAGGCTGCAAGATACATTTTGTAAAGATATATAACTTCAAACATTGTCAATAATTTTTTGTAGGCCACCACTTTGGGCATGGACTCTATCCATTTTCAAGCCATTGGCCAAGTTATTCTCCGGGGAATGTGAGCAACTCCTCCTCCGGTGCAAGCTCATCACCTACAAGTGCGCAGAACAGCTCGGCAAAAACTACTGCAACAACACTTGTCACTTCAAGCAGTGCCCAGTCTGCACTTGGTCCTAGCTGGTGGCATCCTCATTCCTATCCGACGTCAGAAATGCTTCATTTTTCGTCCCCACCTTGGAGTAGTCATGACCATCATGAGTCACATAGTGCCTCTAGAGACAGTGGACCTTTGTACCATGGCTCGCACTCTAGGAATGGCCCATATCATTCATCAGGGCATCATGGTCACAGCCATATTCATGGACATAGTGTTAGCCATGGTCATTCGTACCATCCAGGAAGAGGCAGCCATGCACATGGTGGTACTCTCATCCACTTTCCCCATTCGTCAGGACATCAGTCACAAAACAGCAGGGATGAAAAATCGTCAACACCGTCACTAGTAGCAGAAGAATCTTCATCGCCAGGCATAAAAGAAAAACACAGCAGATCAGCACTCAATGATGCTGGTCCTCAAAGTGATTTTATAGAAAGGGAGCATAAATGGGAGGATATCTCAAAGTCATACATCGATAAAGCTCTCCTGGATGAAGCAAAACATCTTCAAAGAAGTGACAGCTTTTCACCCCAGAACAGGATAGAGAATAATAGCAAACATACAAGAGGCGATGTTGATAATGAAATGGCAATAGAAAGTGAAGGGAAAGATTCCAAGCCTGGACGAATGGGAATGCCTTTAGATGCGAGAGAGCAAGACAAATGGCACGAAAAACATCATCACATGTCTAACTTTGATGAAAGAGGAAGAGCAGATGTTATTTCGAAACATGATCAAAGACACAATCATGATTCGATGTTACCACGCTCAACCAAACCTTCCTATATTTCATCAGTTTCTGAGAAAGCCTTGGCATCTGCAAAGGCTTCTTACTTAAGTAAGGACAACACGGACAGAGGTTATGGCGCTCGTGCCCATGAGGAGAAGCATCATGGCTCATTTCCCTTTTCCCCAATGAGAGAGAAAGAAGTTCCGCGTCAGAGGCCAGGTATTATGGGTCCATTGGCATCAATGGGAGATAGAGAAATGGATTACAAGAGGGATCTACATCACCGGGAGCATGTACATAATCGAGGGTCACCAGTTCACCGAGAGTCGAGTAACAGTAGCCCACAGAATGAGAGAATGATAAGGGCGGAGGCAACCCGAGAATGGGTCAGTAAACAGCCAAGCATGTTTGAGCCATCTTCATATGTAAAGCCAGACCAAAGGGGCAGTTTCACTGATGGAGCTATTTTAAATAGAAAACGGGACAGCCCAAAAAGTATGAGTTCAAAAAGTGGAAGTGGGAAACAGGAGAAGTTCGCTAAAAAGGAGCAACACTATGAGAGCCCATTGAACTCTTCCCTTCCTCGATACAGTGTACCTGGCAGAGCAGGAAGATCTGAATTGGACACCGCGACACCTGAGGCTCCAGTGCCAAAAAATCATCACGGTAAAAATCCGTTCAATGTCGATTTTCTTAGTGTCAGCTCAGATATGGAAGCAAAATCGAAAAGAGAGGTAGATCGCCATTACCACGTGCCATTAAGCCAGGATAACACTTCAGACAGGGTGTCTGTAATTAAGTCATCTTTACCGATGCCTCAGCTGCATAGGGATGCAAGGGACTCACCATTTATGGACAGACCCAGACATGGTCATGGAATAGAATTTTCAGAACAAGCATATTTGCCTAAGCCGACGTCCTTGTTAGACAGTCCAATTCCTCCTAAAGTAGTTCCTCCTGTCACTGGTAAGCCACGGTCCTTTACCAGGCCAGATGACATTAGTTCAAAAAACAGTGAAAGCAGTAGCAGTAGCGAAGAGGATTCTGCGGACCAGATCGAAGACGAGGCTGACCCAAAGGAGGCTCATATTGCGCGAAGTGATGATTTGGATGGCGATGGTACTGAAAATGATGGTATGTAGCTCTAAGTTTCAAATCATGAATTAGAACTGGCCTATAATTTCTTTACAGGTTGTACAGTTTACATTGTCCCAAGGAGATAAGAGATATTTCCTCTGGTCGCGAAAGATTTATCAGAAACACTAAAAATCTTTCCTGAGCTCACCCAAGTTTTCGAAGACAAAAATTAGTTGGATAAAATTCTATTAACTGACTACCTCAAAACAAGACAAATTGCTCTTTCGTGGTTTTATATGCAGCAGTGAAGTCGAACACAATTTATTTTTGCTAGTTGAAATTTACTAAATTGCCTGCTTTTCATTTAACAATGAATAATTTTGCGTATTTTTATGGCTCTTCCCAGATATTTTTAACTTAAAAACGTAGCGACTGAATTCTATTTCGAAGGGTCACGGAAACTTTAGATTCACTGTTTTGTTGTTGCTTTGTTCGAAATGGTTGCTGGTGATTGCTTACTTGGTGTCAAGCGCTTTATTTCAAGATATATATTCATTTACTGTTTTTAATACAGATATTCTGTATCTTTTGCAGAAGTTGAAAGCCAGGAAGTAAGTGAAGCTGAATCGGGTAGTGGCTCCGAGGGCGGAGACAGTTCGGCGGGATCTGGGTCCGAGTCTGGTGATGATGACAACCAATCGCAGTCGACCCAAGATGCATCTGATAATTTCAGTGTAACAGATTCGACTCCGGAGAAGAGAAAGGGGGCTGCAGCAACAGGGAGTGAGCCAAAGCGTAGAAAAATTGTTGATGACAACATGCTTCGAGTACCTTTAGCAGAAGGGTAAGCAACACATTTAGCCTGTGAATATTTCATCACGACCGCCCGCGTTTCTAAACTTCTTACTTAAATGTTGATTATTCCGTGATTTTTAGAAATAAATCTTGTGACCAAATGCTCCACCTAAAAGGGGTAACCTACTTCTATATCTAGACACTTGTTTGGTGAGACTTTTGAAAGAAAAGAATTTAGTTTTTCGGGGAAAGTTATAGAAATCAGGGATGTATGCCTAATCGTCGAAGAGTAGAAAACCTCTTCCAAATGTTTGTTACTTAGTGAATTATTGTTGAAAAACTCGTTTATGAACTACCGAAAGCATTAAATATCTACCCAAGGCATGGAACATTTTGTGCTGTCCTCTTTCTATCTTTCATGCATTTTAGAGCTGCCCTTTTTCAGAAACCTTACTTGCCTGAAACCTCTCTGCCTTCATGCGTGAAATAACTTCAGTGTTTTAACTAAATGCTTTTGTCTGTTTGTCCGATTTGTCTAGGTGGCGAAGGCAAACCAGAATCAAGGCGGGCGGCAACGGCGAAAGTCTCAGGGGAGATGTGTATTATTTTGCGCCGTGTGGGAAAAAGATTCGAACGTACCCAGAGTTGCTAAAATACCTGGAGAAGAATGAGATTGAACACCTTAACCTTGACCACTTCAGCTTCTCAACCAAGACCGTGGTTGGCGAATTCATGGAATCCAAGCAGGTATGCCCTGTACATTAGATCGTGACATTTTTAAATATGAACAGTGCCTCTACCCAAACGGAATTTCGCATACAAATATTATCGAGTATGATTTAACCTTTACTGCATACTGGTGGAGCAATTTAGCAAAATTGAAACTAGCATTACCGTATAAGACCTTTATTAAGCCCCCAACTTTAAGTGAACCCCCCTCTTTATTAAGCCCCCCTCTTTAGCTTTTGATGTCAAACATAGAAATCATGCGTACTTAGTGGGTCTCTTGAAGGGTGTGATGATAATAAGATCGTGTGCATTAAATACGGCCTATGTAAAGACTAACTTGTGTGACTTAGTAGTCAGTCGAATTTTTTTTGAAGTTGTCCAAGGGTTGGTTATCAATTTATCCTAGTGATGTTGATGAAGCTGTTCAAGCCCCCCCTTCTAGGACAAAAAAAAGGAATAAGCCCCCTGGGGCTTCATAGAGCCTTTACGATATATATTCATATATCTTTTTTCAAATTTACAGGGAGCAAAATTTGAGATACTTTCTGAAGAAGAAGTTTTAAGACGGCATGCTTTGGAGAAGGAGAGACAGATCGCAAAAAGCGAAAGACTTGCAAAACGAAGAGAAAAGAAAAAGTTGAAAAACGGTATTTCAGTTCTTTATTACATTTTGAACAAGGATAAATTTTACGGATATTTAAGTTAGATTTTGTGCCAAATTATTACCAGACGTTATTGTTCAATGAATTTTTTTGCTGCATAAAAAGGTTCCAAACAGCTGTCACGGTGCTTGCTTTCGAAGCCAGATCACTTGACATGTTCTCTTTTTTTGTTTGAGTGGTTTGGACAACTTTTGGAATCGCATGTACACCCGTCTGTTTTATTAGAGGTACTTTTGGACTCAGAGTCTGACTTTTTCACTAAGTTAAAGGCTGATTAGCTGAATATATTTTAACAGAAATGGCTAAACGAGCGCAGGAGGCCAGACAACGAAGACATGTTGAGAAGCAGGTTGCATTTGAAGCAAAGCTCTCAAGAAAGCGTCACCGTAAGTATTTTTCCTAATACGAGCTGACAATGTTTACAATTTTTGTCCTTCAATTTCCTGAAACATTTAGCAGTTGAATTGTACTACAAAGTGTATACTACGAAAGTTACCTTTGCAATAATTGTTAAAAATAAGTCTGATGGGAACCCAGGATGGTTATGAGAGTGAAACATTTTGAAACTTTTCTTGTAAATCACTTACATTTGAGAAAGTGCTAAGAAACGTGTTGCTTTATTTGCTTGGCTTATAATCTAACATGTGATTGTTTGATTCATCACTCAGTTTTGTTCTTGATATTTTTTTCCGTGTCACCAGAACGTGTCACTGCTGAGGAGAAAAGAGTCAAGAAAGAGAACGAGAGACAGCAGCGAGAACTGGTTCGTCTTCTGGAATTTCGCTATTTCGATCTTAAAATATTTCAGCTTCTTCTGCTGCAATTCTTGGCCTTCATTGGTGTCCAAGGCAACGAATAAAAATTTTTGACCGAGTACCATCAAATGTTTTTTGTGCCTTTAAGGAATATCTTTTGTGCCTTTAAGTATATACCTATCGATTATTGTTTTCTTCTTAGGAAAGGCTTCAACGTCAAGAACAACTGAGGGTTGAGAGAGAAATGAGAGCAAGATCGATCCAGCAGGTAAGGCGAATTGAGTTTCTTGTTGAAATGTTCAGTGTTATGATGATGAAGAGGCAATCGATTGTCGATACTCTTAAACGCACTGTTTCCTATGATTAATAATCTCCTGGTTCCGATCAATAACGAGATCTGCTCTTTGCATCCATTAAACGCTTCCTTAAAGTTATATCCTGTCAATCTAATAACAAATCTTTCTTGGCACTCATAAAATGTGGGTTCCTTAAAGAAAGGTGTTATAGTGTTGGAAAAGTGGTTTTTTAGAAAACACATTGGTCATCAGAATCTGTTGCAGTTTTGTAGTCAATGATATTTACTTTCGTAAAATGTCAGTGACACTCTGATTTCGGTCACCTACTTTCATTATTGTCATTAATTTTCTTCTCTGAAAATAGTTTCAAAACTTTTAAGATCGCGAGGATTGGTACATTACCAGACGATTTCTCTCTGTTGCTGGTAATTAATCTGAACGTCTCAGTCGGTCAATGCATCTGTCTGTTTTAGGCTCGTAGAAGCAAGAAGGAAGCACTGCAACACGCAAAAATGGAAGAAGCTTTACGAAAAGCACGGGTATGCTTAAAAGCAGTTTAGCTTTTTCGAGAAAGTTTCCGTCAATCATATGGTCCAAATTCTCAATAAACGACAAGGGGCACATGAAAAATTACTGTTTTTTTAAAAAGTCGCTGAGGCCCAGAATCTGATGATCACGGTATTTCTGTGTTTTGTGCTTTTTATGAATTACAAGACCATCTTTTTGAGTTTAATCATATTGCAATCCTAATGGTCGTATATTTTTTTTGCAGGAGCGTGAGATGAAACGACAGCAAACGGTTATCCTAAAACAACAAGAGAAGGAAAGACGAAAGCAACATTTGATGATGATAAGGGCATTAGAGTCTCAGCGTAAAGCAGAGGTACGCAGCGTTTCTTGTCATACTAAGATCTTGATTGGTTATTTTTTATGGATTCAGTGATCCAATGTTTTTAAAGTAATAAGAAAAAAACTTTGATTTATTTCTTTTTTTTTATGGCGAGTGCCTTGCTTTTCAGGAAAGAGAACGCAAAAAGGAGGAAAAGCGATTAGAGAAAAGACTACTTAAGCAAAGAAAAATGGTTTGTTTTGAGAATATTGTGTTCAAGAGATAATTGTTTTACCTTTATACAGTTAAGAGCTATTAAGCTGGAAGGAGAGATGAGAAACTTTAGTGTCCCCCTCCTTTTGTTTTCCAGGAAGAGGTTTCTTTTCAATCTCTGTTATACATATGAATGAGTATCTCAGGTTGCTTGAATATACCATATAGGTTTGAAATATGTGCATACTATTGTTTTTGTTTTCATCGCATAGATTACTGCAGAAAGATATGTATATATTTCTGTAACTCAACTTCAATTCATCACGAAATGTTGCGTTTTTAGGAGCAAAGGAGATTGGAAAGATCCATTGCACGGGAGCTGAAAAAGCCAGTCGATGATATGGTTTTGAATGACGGAAAGGTGTGACTTTAATACTCATCAAATTTTCCACCCAATTCTTAACTTATTTACACTAATATGAAGAAACAATTATATATTGAAACTCAGCATGGTTTTGATATTGTTCTTCACTTTTTCTGTTCTTCTTTGACAGCCTTTGCCCGAGTTCTCAAGAATCAAGGGCCTCAACATCCCAGGCCGCGCGTATGCAGATCTGCTGATGGTTGAAGAGTTTGTGTACTGTTTTGGTCATGTCCTTGACATAGGTAAGCTTCTAAACGTTGTTTTCTGGTTTTTTAATGGAAATAAACCATCAGATGACAACAGGAAAACATGTAAGTAAGTTAAGTAGCTGCTTCACAAGAAACTTCATTCATCAAATGTATATATAATGTATTTAGTAGACTTGAGAAGAAACTTGACAAAGAACATTCAAGATGCATTTCACGTTGTTCCTTGTACCACCAGTTCTAAACCTGACTTGTTAATTTGGTTTATGCGTTTTTCTGCACAGATCCAGAAACAGACTTTCCTTGTCTAGCTGATCTTCAGTCTGCGTTATTGAACGAATCAGGCAGTGACGATGCGTTGATAACGGCATGCGAATCTCTTCTTACTGCAGCGCTTCAAGACCCTGGAGTTGTGGTAATGCACATAGATTGTAGAGAATTGCTAGTAAATGCTATTGACACGTTTATACCATTAATGAATGAATCAATGAATGAATCAGTGAATCAATGAATAAAACGGTGAATCAATAAATGAATCGGCGAATCAATGAATTACTTTGTTGATTAATAAAAACGATAAAACGAATAGATTGATGAACATGTGAATGAATAAATGAATGAAAGAATGAATGAATGAGTGAATGAATGAATGAATGAATGAATGAATTAATTAATTAATCAATTAATTAATTAATTGATCATTAATTATTTAGTTAATCATTTGGTGCATCAAAGAATTATTTTGTTGGTTACTTGAAACTAAACGAAAGAGTGAATGATTAACGCGTATTATTGAAGTTAAGTATTGAAACCATTATACACCCCATAGTTTCATTGCAAAAATTATTTGTATTACAGGCAAAAACGAAGCTAGGAGTATCCCTAGAAGACATTGAGCTTAATGATGCTAACATGTCTGAAGTTTTAAGGCTCTTCATCATCGCAAGAAACGACGATGTAGATCATGAGGTAAACAACTTTTTATCTTGTAAACTTTCTGGAAATTTCATCAACCCACTACCACGGTATTCAATAGTGATATGATCACAATTAACATGCATCAAACTTTCCATTTCAGCTGTCCGATCTGCTTACAGAAAAACCTATCCACAGCCTGTCTCCCGTGCAAAAGGCAGCAGTTTTGGCCTTTCTCGTTAATGAATTGCTATGCAGTAACAAAATCTACAAGTAAGCTTCATTGTTTGGTATTTTTTTGTATTATCGTCGTTCTGTTTCAATCCTCAATTTTGATTCATGGTTATGCATACAAGATTTGAAGTCAATCAAACTGCTAATGTTTCTGAACCATTTTTACAGCATTAGTCGACTTGCAAACTATACACATAGTATTTTAGCTACAAATAAAGAAGCTTCGGTATTTTGATCATTTTCGTGACTAAAAGAAGACACGGGTGCCCTTTATGGTTTAGCTATCCAAGTTGAATCAGCCAACCTACTGTTGATCGAGTTAAACTGATAGTCGAGTTGAACAGTTGACAAATAGACCTCTATGAAGCCTCTGTTATAAAAAAGCCGAATGAATGGATTTTTGAAAATTCACATTGTAAATCTCTTTGGTAATTTCTTATCGCGTAGGGCCAAACATACATAGAGACGAATCTTTTTTCAAACAAACAAGCAAACAAACAAACAAACAAACCAAGGATCTACTCTTACATCCACAATAAACCGACGATGAGGGAATATCTTTAAAATCTAATAAGCGGGAGGTGAAAAGTAGTGGGGGTGGAGAAATTTGCAATTATATGATATTAGTGTTTTAATTTAGGATATAACAATTGTGAACAAAAGAATTATAAACCTTTTATAAATCAATTTTCCACGAAGGTGTCCAAGCTCATTGAAGATTACAGGCATAATGACACAAGACAGATAGAAATGTGGCTTAAGCCGGGGTTCTGAATGGGCAGGCTTAAAATGTAAAGATAATGAGGATCGGCTGAGAATTTTCAATGCTTAATTAAGTCCTGTCAAACATATCTCGGAACTCACAAAACCTGAGAATCATTGTCTGGCAACTTATTATTTTATGTAACAGATCTGCGATAGTGTATATTTATCAACGAACCATGAACTTTTTCACTTGTTGTAGTGGTTCTTAGTAAGGCTTAGTAATTCTTAGTAATTCTGGTTTTAGTAATACTTTACAGAACTAAGTGGATGTCGAACATGAGAGAAGTTAATCCATTTTCTTTACTTATAAGATCTAATATTGACAGTTTGAGCGATGAGACATCTTAACAAATTCATTCATTTGACAAACCAAGTAGAAATTATTTTAAATTGCAATGTTCTCTTTCCAGTGAAATGGACAATTGTCTAGAACACATGTCAAACCTCAGAAGGGACAAATGGAATATGGAAGGAAGGATAAGAAAGTATGTGTTCAAATGAACGATATTTGCACTGACTATAATCAGCTGCACCGTCGTGCAATATACGTAGCCAATTGATTCTTGCTGACCTTTTATTTTGTAAGAAAACTAGGATAATTTTAAGAAAGAAAGTGGTTTCTCTTAGTAGTTTAAGTATAAGGATGTTTTGGTATGTCATAATACATTTTACATAAAGCAACAAGAAATTTAATTTGAAAGCTTGGACAAAAAGCTTAAACACAGCATGCTTCAGTACGTTTTGTATTCAATCAACGTTATACTCTGAGGCAGGGGCGGATCCAGAGAAAATTTGAAGGAGGGGCAGTTGGTAGTGGGGGCGCTGAAAATTTTTCAGAAATTGATGATGAATTCAATTTGTAAGGAAATTTTTCACGATAATGTTGTATACTTTGAAGATTTGAAGAAATTTTTGAGGTAAGTTAACCTAGAAGTCTCAGAAAATTTTTCACCTGCTTCTGATTCTTCAAAAGGGGCGCAAAATTTCCAAAAAAAGGGCCCGAGACTTGCTTCAACTCGGTGAGAGAGGGGCAACTGCCCCTAGCTTCCCCCCCCCCTTAAATCCGCCACAGCTCTGAGGTATGCCGGACGAAAGAACTTGATTCTGCTATGTTTTCACTTTTCCTTGCTATCATTTTTTTTGCGGTACGAAAAGGTTGTTCTGATATATGTACCTCCAAAATACCCAAAAAATACAAATTTTGCTTCTCGGCAGTTTCTATAATTTAATCTTTTTTTGCCACAAACTTTAGAGCAGAGTTTATCGCATTTTGTTGATCAGTTGCCGGATATTAGGAACGATGCCCGCTACTTAATATCTGTTCCAGGAGGTGTTGAACTCTCTTGATTATTTTGTTTTTTTTCTGCTTGGTGACACATTTCGCTCCCTTGTTACGCTGCCGCAACTTGTTGTGATTTGATTATTTTCAGGCTTAAAGCTGACTTGAAGACAAAGAAAATCGAAAGAGGTCCGGTCGCTGCAGACGTACAAGCCAACGAGAGCAATAGCACGACAAAGCCGAAAGCAAGCCAGAGCAAGAAAAAGGTTGCTGTTGATGATGAAGCTAGCAATTTGTCACAAATCACAAAAGACGAACAGGATGACGATGAAGAGGATGAGGAAGATGAAGACGATGAAGAAAAGGATAGTGATGATGAAGAAGGGGATGAAGAAGATGCTGCTGAAGACGACAACGAAGAAGAGGACAGTGAAGATACAGATGTAAGCTATAAAGACATCATGTTTTGTCATAGAGATAATTCTAATGAAGGAAAGAGGGTAGGGTAGGGGAGGGGGGTTGTCTCAGTAGTTTTCAACACGGCCTGAAAAACCCAAGAGTGGATCTAAATTATTTTTTTGTTTCCGTTTTATCTTGTTGTAATACCTCATCATTGACTTTACATACCTCAAGAGGCATCAACGCAATAAAATTGGCATCACCAAAAAACATTTTTCGTCGTTCTAGTTTTTTTTGTGAACAGCAAAGACTATCACAAAAAAGCTCATTGTTGTCTTGAATACAGAAAGGGGGGTCTAATTTAGGGAAAGAAAGTTGAAGCGAGCAAAGAGACGAGTGCCCGCGAGCGGGGATCGTTTTGAGGCCGATATCGGAAGATTTGAACGAGTACGTGATTGTTGTCACGATTTCTATTCTGGACAAAAGACAGAATGAAAGAGGAAACAACCTTTCCTACAGAGTACCGAAGTGATGACGTCATAAATATCTATTTTTAGAATTTCTGAACTTTGATCCCAGAACCTAAAAGAGCATCATGAAATACCTCTAAATATGCAAAATCAGTTAAAGGCACTACGAATTGGCTGAGATATGGCCACTTAAGCACAGGCTCTTGCCCCATCAAACCTCTGTTATTTGGTCTTGGTTCATAACTTTATGAACCAGGCCAGAATAACAGTAATCCGTTAGCAAACTTCAAATCTTCTGTTGGCCATATCTTGCCCAATTTGAAACGTATCTAGCTAATTTTGTACATCGAGAGGTATTTTATGCCGTTCTTTCAGATTATGGGGCCAAATTTAAGAAATTCTAAAAATAGACTTTTTATGACGTCACACTTCGGTACTCTATTCTGGACAAGCTCTCGCCAGTGAGGGTTAGCAAGTAGTATAATTCTATCATACATAGGTTTAAATACCATTGGACTCATTTTACAACGGGAAAGTTTAGAATCTAATACCTGGTAGGCCTAGAAGAAGTCGGTTAGGAGCGGTTCGTAACTTATTTTTGACTGGTTTAATTCTTTCTTGATTATATAAACCCTTTTAATTTCATCGACGCGAGCAGCCATTACCGCTAGGCAGAAGCTTGCCCTGTACCGATAAATCTCCATCGACCGAGAGCTTTCACAATTATTTTCGGATTTCACATGATCAATCGATTATTTGTTGGTGACCTTCGAACCGTAGAAATACTAGGTTACCAAAAATTCAGTCATGCTGGTTTCTCTAGCTTGGTTCTCGCAAACGTGTATGTGATACAAAGCATGTAAAACCATTTTTTGGTAGAACTTTTCTTTTACCCCCTTTTCATATTACCAAAACCTTTTTGCAATTTTCGGTGGTCGAAATTTTACGTTGATGCCTCTTTAATGTTGATCGGGTTTAGGTATTTATGTGTGCTTAGCGTTTTATTTAATATTTATAAGTCTTGTCATATATCTTTTGTCAACCTTTACGGCCTTCTTTCTCCTTTTAGTTCTAAAATCTACCTTGTACCTGTTACCAACTCTTTCATTCATTATTGGAAATGTGTTTAATGAAAGGATTAATAAAATTGTGATTATTGTGATTTTTTCATAGGACGGAACTGATCCAACAACAGCGGAAGAGATAGAAAAGAGAATAACTAAACTTGAAAAGGTAAGTGCTATCTGATGAAACCCCAATTTTTTTAACTCGAAGCTTTCCCTCTCTCGTATTCTTTTTTTATTTGCATTTTATTTCAAACAAAATATTCAAACATTCGCAACATGCTAGACACTTCCCTGTATTTTCGTAGTTTTCGCCTTTATATTAGACTTTTTGATTGTTTTAAGCTTTCATTTATCTAATAATAATTATCTTTCCCAGAAACATTCTAAATACCGTCACAAGCTGTTCACAGCATCTCACACTCTTCGCGGGCTATGCATCGGACAAGACAGATACAAGCGCCGGTATCACATTCTTCCCCATGCCGGCGGTGTTTATGTCGAGGGGATAGAAAGTGGGGAGTTGCAGGAAAATGACGAAAATCCTTCTGCAAATGATAAATCAAAGGATGAGAAGGAAAAAGGCCGTAGAAGAACATCAAGTGGAAATAGTATTTCTGACAGCAACTCGACTCCGACGAGTGAAACCAAACAAAAATTGACTTTGGACATTAAAACTAACGACAATGCATCCGGGCAGATTGGTGCGGATGTTGTCAAGAGTCCGAACCAGAAGAATCTTCTGCAAAGCCCAGCCTTAGTTTCACCTATACATTTTGGTAGTAAATTAAACAACGTATTTGATAAAGAATTTAGTCCATATGCTAAAGTTAAGACGGAAGAGCCTAAGATAGTCTCTCCAAATCATAGTATTGTATCGCCTAACTCGAGAGTGTTTTCACCCAAGGATGGGTTAATGTCGCCGCCCCATAGCATTAAAAGCCCAGTTGAAAAGAAAGAGCCTTCTGGGAAATGGTTCAGCCTCTTTCCAATGAAAGCTTGCGATGAAACGTCGCTGACCAGATCGAGTATCATTCTGCCTGCTGTCAATAAAGGAAAGCCCATTGTTCCTCCTAACGTTGATTTACTCAGTCAAGATCGAAATTTCTGCGATTCACTAGCAAGCAGACATTTCTTCGGCCACAGCCCGATGCATGGGTATATGCCAGAACTTCACGGACATCATCATCATCATAACCACCATCCTCACCACCACCACCATCACCACCACCATGTCAATCACGGCTACCATAGCAATATGGGTGATCAGCCGCACCACACAGCAAATGGAAGTGGTTACCCCGTGTTTCACTACCCTGGCAAGCAGACAGACATTGAGGGACATGAGTGGAAGGGGCAACAGGATGAAATGAGTAAGGCCTCGATGCTTGGTTTAGCGCCACCGGGGGTTGACATACAAAAATTGATTCAGCAAGACCCGCAAAAAGCCGCCGTTCTTTTGGAGATGCAAATGCTGGAGCCTGCTGCTGTGCCAGATGGTAAATATGCCGAATGATTTAGGAAATATTGTTTATCTTGATTTACGATCAGCATAAATTTGTTAACCGTTTCGAAGGTAAGATTAGCAGGATGAAAAATGTGTCAAGAGTAGCATTTGCAGGCTTCGAATGACTAGTGTTGATTATAGTCATTTGTTCAAAATATTAATTGCAGACAGATGAGTTTTAATTACTAGATGTATTAGATATAACGGAAAACCCTTGTCATATTAAATAATTTTGTGATAGGCTCGTCTCATCTTCTATTGGTTCGGATGAAAAATTTACATTTTATTTCGTTGCTTTCGATTTGTTTCCAAGTATATGAGTTTTCTGTTTCTATACGCTTAGAAAATTTAGTCACATTTTTGCTTCAAATTTTGGAAATAGTTTTAACGGCCTGGTTTGAACCCATTGAAAAGGAAAACCCATGAATTGGATACTTTCTTCCTCATTTTCTCGTTTCTCCATCTAATAAACGATTTCTATGTTTGTTTTTTTCAGATAAGCGATATGGCTGGTGGAGAATAGCTGATCCTGACGTCATTCACAGGCTGTTAAAAATTTTACACACAAGGTATTTGGAGATGTTTTATTTTGTTTTATAATTTCGAATTATGCCTAAATAATTGAATATATTTAACTGAAAAGTGGTTAGAAATTGCAGTTGATTACATGTAAGGCTCCAAAGCTGCGGGAGACAGGGTAGATTGATGAATGTTTTTGATTTGTAGGGGAATTCGAGAGAAGATGTTGCATAAAAGTCTCACTCGACATACAGAATATGCCTGCAGTTCTTGTAAGAAAAACAAGGAAGCATGTGAGTATGAGGCCGACCGGTCCTGCTCTTCTTCGTTCGTTGATACAGTAGAAACCCGCATAAAAGAACCTAGATTTTTTTCTGACAGCCTGAATAGGTTCTTAATTAACAGGCTGCTATTCGAAATTCCAGTCTGAAAGGTTCTTAACAAGGTTCTCATATACGTACAGGCCTTGCACACATTCACAATGTTTTCCACCGCAAGAATTCTAATGGACACACTTAAACCAGCTTTTTTTATGTTAAATTTCAACCAATGTAATGAATTTGTGTTGTTAGATTGTCCAATTAGAATGCAACATATCATAACCTGATTTACTCTGAAAACCCTTTTTTATATTTCCGCAGTGGAAATGGTTTATGTAAAGCTCACATAGATTTCTCATTTTTGAAGCATAGCTTAACCAACTCTCATTAAAATAAAGGTTTTACTTCATCTTTTTTCAACAAAGTCCCCAATAATTCTTTAAATATGTAGATGTGCCTGGCTATTTAATGTCGTTTGCTGATATCTGAATGCTTTGCAAATCTTCCATGAAGAAAGCTTATTTTTTTAATATTGAATACTATCCAATAACAGACAGCTCTCAATGAGTAATACGAAAAATTATACCTTTTAGTCTTAATACATCACAAGGACGAGGATGAAAACAAGGAACCAGAAGTGTTGAAAAGCCCTAAAAAGGAAAAGCACAAGGGTCTGAAAACAGCACCTCAAGGGAAGATCGAGGACCGAACCTTTCCACTGGTGGCATTCTCCGTTGACAAGGACATATTGATTGAGATCGAAGAACTGGAAGAGAAAATGTTTTCTGCAAGTTTGCAAAATAAGGCAAGTTTCGAGTTTAAATCAATTGAGTCACCCACAACATCTAGTGTCTTTCTTAATAATGACTGGTCTTCCATCTAAGATCTTTAGACCTTAAGAATCAGGCCACTGCATACCCCAACACAAATTTGCCTTCAAGATCCATTATGCAAACTTTCTGCCTTTCAAACCTACGAAGATTACGAAATACCGCTATAAATCTCTATTACACATTGTGTATTGCCCATAAGCTATTCTAGTGGCTAAAATCTTTCTTCCCCTGCGGTGTTTTGAAATCAGTCAAGCAATGGACTAATGGGAACATTGCAATATACATGTTTTTTAGTTTTCTCTTTTGCTTTTCAATGTTATCATAACACAAGTTCTATTGACTTTTTTGTAATGTTAACACGACCAGATTATGAAGGCAAGGATACTATGTTAGATATTTTGTCCTTTACGGGAATTGTGAAATAATGACTGCGGCATCTTGATGGTGGAATACTTCAAAAGAAGCTGCCTATCTAGGATACGGATGGTAGTAAGTGTCCTGAGCAGAAGTACATAAAACCGCTTACATAATCTTGTTCACGCCCGTATGGCTTGTCAAATTGATGCATGTTCCTAGTCATTTGGCCGTGAATTTTGTGCCTCTTTCGGATTTAATGCCATTTCAGTATAATTTACTGATTTCATTGTTTTTGCAGACCTGGAGACTCTCGCAAAAGGCCTCTTCCAATCTCACATACGTAAAGAAAGGTATTTGTAGTACATGTAATTATTCTGTCATTTGCCTGTCTTGCTTGTATCTTTCTTAAATTGTTTGTGCCTCCGCGGATGACTCCCATAGTCCTGAGAAAGATTCTTTGGAAAATTTTGATCAACAAAATCATTCTACTGGGAAAAATTTGGACGCCTTTTTTATATTCGTGAAGAACTTTAGTATTTTGCTTATTGGTTTTGTAATTTATTCAGCTTGCAAGGCTGGTTTCCATTTGATTCTCTATGGTCATGCGACGATTCGTTGATGTGCTTTTCTCGAAGTAGCGCGGCCAGTGTGACGTAATCGGAACCTGGTTTTTGCTGTTGAGCTATAAATGTTTTAATAATCCAAAACTCTATTTCGTATGCAGAATCCAAGATGAAACCGGAAGAAAAACCATTGGAACTCGCAAAGTCGAGGCTGTTGTCATTGGAAAAAGGAATCGAAAGAAGATATTTGAAGCCTCCGTTCCGCCTTGAGTATGCGTTTTGAATAAACGTTGACAACTTCGCTTTTTGATTAAAAATTACACGTGATGATAATTCCTCGCAGTCTTTTTCCTGGATTTGTTGGGCTTTTATAATCAGAGGCAATTTGCTTTTGTAGGAAACATCCAAATCAAGCTCATATTGCCAAAAGTAACGGAGATAATTCTCAAGGTACGACCAACATTTTGTTGATCAATCTTCGATGATCAATCTTCAACAATTTTGTTGAAACATCATTTGACGACCTCTTGGGACCATTGTTTTACAATGTTTTTTCAGGACAACCGCACTTCGTTCCACTTTTTTTGGCTAAAACTTTCATAAATCGTTACCAAGCTTTCTTTCTCCCCTTTTTTATTTTCACAGATTTTTACCTTTTATTTTAATTTCTTTTCTTTGTTGCTTCCTCAGATGGACATCCTTTGAGGTATGCTTTTTCATTCAATTCACGTCAACTTGTTGTAAACTTGTAAAAAGATGTGAAGAAAACGACAGAATAAACGTCTGGACATATCTAGCATGGTCCGTAACCAAAAAGCTATAGTCAAAACGTAGCCGTAATGATACTTACTAAACAGGACTTAAATCGTATTTTAATTAGTTCTTCAAATGATATGGTAAGCAATGTAGGTTCGATTTAGGACCATGCTAGATATGTCTTTTGTGTTTTTTAGGACTCTTTCTCTTCTGTTTTTAATTTTGACTCTTTTGTGAAAATTTCACTGCCTCTTTATCAGCTCTGACAAAGACTGGAGAATAACGCCAAGCCTTCTACTTTGGAGAGAGACAGTCGAGTCGTGTACATCAGCCGCTCAGTTAGCAATGTGCATCAGTATGCTTAAAGACTGCATTGCTTGGGAGAGATCAATCATGAAAGTTGTATGTATTTCTGTCTATTGTATTCAAAATCAGTGTTGATATTTTCTCTTTTCTTTTCTTGTTTCACGCCTGGCTGGCTAAGGGTAGCATCATAAGTTTTTACTACTGTTCAAGTGTTGTGCCAAACCCTCTATATGACAATGCTTTTGTTACTTGCCAATCCCAAGAATTTCGAGCATCCTACTTTTTAAACGCTTGGTACAAAATAAAGATTAGAGACAGTCCTTTACGGTTTAGCATTAGAGTATTAAAAGCAATGTGTTAATGGATTCCATCTTGTGTGTATGCAGTCGTTATCCCATGATACAAAAGCACACTCTTCTGCCTTCCATTTTATTTTTCAAAGGCAGTCATTTAATCTATATATTTATCGCAGCAGTCTATCCCTCTGTGAGTCCATCAACACCCAGAAACTTTGTTTTATAGCTCTTTTTACTATTCAAGTAGTTATAATTCAAGTAACTAATACTCGAATTGCTACACCCTAAGACCTCAAGCAAAATGAACTGGAAATACTCTTCTGTTCTAGAAGACATTGTTAACATCGTAGCATTATTATTGATTGTTGACCAAGATGGCCAGGTTCCCTTAGTTTTCGTGGGCTCTTTTTAACTAACGGTATTTCGTTTTTTTTCCAGTTCTGCATCGAATGCCGCAAAGGAGACAACGAAGACCTTCTCCTTTTGTGTGACCAATGTGATCGAGGATGTCATACTTATTGTTGCAACGTGAGTCAAATAAAATTTAAATTCTTCTATAGTTGGATTTTCATCTTCTTTTACTGTTTTACGAGGTTGACCTTCTCAAACCTTGTGGGGAGTGGGAAAAGGTCGACCAATAAGAGCAGGGCTTCAAATAGAAAAGCTGAAAGCTATCGAAATGTTCTTTGTTTTTAGTGATTTTCGAATGATTTCATTTAGAGAAATTTTGAACATAATACAAGTTTAAAATTTGGCGAGGAACTTCTTGTTTATTTATTTTCTGCTTCATTCCAGCCAAAACTGGCGAAAATTCCTGATGGTGATTGGTTCTGTAGAGAATGCATCATGATGGTAAGTAGAAAATATTAAGATAGAACCCATCTATAAATTGGTTGTGAATTTGAAGTTCAAGAATATATTCTTTGATTCGAACAAGATTATTTGCATCTGGGTCATCTGCACTATTTTGGCGTGGTTGTTTCAATTGCGGAAATTCTAAAAACTTTCAGATGTGGAGATATGTGGAGATGTTCAGTGCTCACTATGGTGCCGCAAGTTGTTTTTAGATATGGCTTCGGCAGAGTCTCCCTCAATTGTTTTCGTTGTAACCGATCTGTTTATTTTAATAAGCGAAGAGTCGAAGTGAAAAAACTACATACGAAAAAACAACATACGCAAAATCAGATCCTTGTCCTTGCAAGATTGTTTTGAAAGCGTTTTGATATAAAAATGACATGAATACCGAGCTGGCATTTAAACGGAGAAACAATAAACTACCTTGTAAGACATGTCATACATATCATAGACTTTTCAATTTCATTAAGAGGATTTCGTTTGTGCGATTTTGCATTTTTATCGTTTGTTTTTCGTTTAGGCCTCCGGAAGCGATCAGTGTTATGGTTGTCAAGGATCGACTGGAAAAAGACTCAAATGTCAATTTTGCCCAAGATATTATCATCTGTTTTGTCTTGATCCGCCTTTACAAAAGTAAGTCGAACTATCTCGTATAAGACTAATTTCTCTTTGCTATTTTTATGCCATTTTTGGCATAAAAAGACTTCTTGAAGTCAAAGTCGTGGATCAATTTCGTTGTAATTCATATTGACGTATCTGAATTTTGAAAACCTGTCTATATTTGACGAGGGTTGTCACGAGTCCTACACTTTGTTTACTTTAAAACCGACGCATCTAATTTTAGAACACCTCGATCGCCTTGGGCTTGCCCGGTTTGCAAGAAAGCTCGGCTGCAGAGCAAGAGAACTACAAAACGGAAAAAGAAACCGGAAGATGAATTCGAAAGCTTTTCATCCTTTGACCTTTACGATCAACCAAGTGAGTATGAGCATTTAGTTATGACATTTTTGCCGGAATATGTTTTATGTATATGTTTCGTACCTATCATAGTTATACAACCTTAGCCAGGTTTCAAACTCTCCTTTGTTGATTTTTCCATGGAAAGAGTATCGCAATAAAAATATTTCTTGCAGATCTCCAGGCTTTCTTTTGTCCAATTTCCAACATTTCATAGGACTTCTCCTTACTGTTAAGTCTGTTAGATATTTTTCAAAACGAAGGAATCTACTCTCGAATGTATGTTGTGGTGAAAAATTTCCGCCTTTGCGGAAGTCTTCATCTTGTTGTAGATCCATCCATGTGTAAACTCAAGGATTGTTTGTCCTCTTCATTTTAGCCAAACAAGGAAGAGCTAAGAAAAACAAAATGAACAACAGGAAGCAAGCGATGGAACTTATGCAACCTTGTCGTCAAATGTTGGCAGAAATGGAAAGACACGAATGTTCCTGGCCTTTTCTCGTACCAGTTAATGCTAAACAGGTATTTTGGACACACACTTTATGAATTTTAAATTTCAAGCCCACTGGTTAAACACACAGATTAAGCAGAAATGCTGCATTACCAATCGATTTTATATTTAGTAAATTTTTGTTTCCATGACAAACCAGGAATGATTTTAAGTAGAATTACACATCCGACATAATTTTGATTATGTATTTCATTTTTATGGAATTTATCTTACCTTGTTTCGCATACTCACTTACGAAGTTAATCCACTATATGTATATTTCATTTTGAATGTTGTAAGAAAGATATTGTAAGTGGTTTTTACATGATTGCAATGAATTTTAATCAGACTCAATGCACTGTATGAAAAGAGGTCTATTTGCACCGATTGATAATGGTAGCAGTAAAGTTCTTAATTCCGCAATGTAAAAATATTGTATTTTTAATAGTAGATCAAGTTTAAAAAAACTATAGATATCTGAAAGCCGTCTTCTTATAAAATTTATTACAAAGTTTGATTTATCAAAATGTTTATCAATTAGGCTAATTAATTCCTGTTCCATTTTTCAGTTCCCAGAGTATTACAGAATTATCAAAAATCCAATGGATTTTCATACAATGAAAGTGAAATTACGTGATTTCCAGTAAGTTCCTTATTGTTTCTATCAGCAAAAATGTTACTGTGAAGCAAGATATTTTTTGCGTTTTTACTAATAAGCTTCTTGGCTAGATAACAGAAATTTATAGTCGATAGACCTTATATTAAGAATCATTCACAGAAAAATCAGCTTTGTCAGTCATGTGCTGAGAAAATAGAAGATCTGGCGCTGACTGGTCGTATCGAAGGAAAAAGAGCACGTAGTCGCCAACGTCCAACTTTCCTAGATAGACATAAGGATGTGATCCCTGACATGGCACACTAATTGACTGACTGATTAAGACCTCCTAATACAGTCAACTATTAAGTTTTGAATGTTTGGTTCTGGCAGATTTGTCCCTTTGCAATTTATAGCATGCAGTCAAGGAAAATAAGATTATCCGTTATTGGTTACTTTGTGCCTCTAAAACGTACCCTATATAATGTTCAAAGAGTAAATATATACCGATATATTTTGCTTTTACCCGTACGAAAGAAAAGCTATTTATCTAGTATCAAAATTTCTATTTTATGCAAGATATAACTTTTTGTTCAACGAAATATTTAGGTACAAAAGTCAGGATGAATTCGCAAACGATGCAAGACTGGTCTTCAGAAACTGTGACATTTTTAATGAAGACGATTCTGAAGTATGTTTTTTACAGTTATGCTTTTTAGAACTTTGTCCGCTCGGAGTGATTTAAAGTTGTTGCGAACATTCTAAATTTTTCTTGATTTTTTGTCCTTTTTCTCGGGCAATTTTGAGGCTCAAATTCCACTTATACGATATTCTATATGCTGTTTTTAATAGTTGCATAATGTATTTTATCGAAGGTTGGTCAGGCTGGTAAAAACATGTTAAAGTTTTTCGAGAAACGGTGGATTGAGGTGTTGGCGAACGAGTGTGAAAGCAAGGGAAGAAGATCAAGCAAAGGAAATGTCAGTGATGGCAACGGAACTGCGGAGGAAACAAGTGGAGATACTGAGTCAGAAGAGGATGATAACGAGGAGGAAGAAGATGAGAACGAGGATGGAGATGACGATAACGAGGATGGAGATGATGATGATGAAGAGGATGAAGAAGAGGGGGAAGGAGAGTGAAGAGATAGGTAAATTGCTCTGTTGTTGAGCTTCCTGTTTTCTAGTTTTTTCTTTATGATCAAATTATCTGTAGAATATGATAAGTATATTATGTGCATATTCATTTAATTTCAATTTGATTTCGTTTCATTTAACATCAATTTCATTCCTTAAAGATGCCCTCAAATTGTTGCTGCTGTTTAAAAATTTTGTTAGCAAATATTGAAAAGGAAAGAGGTCTATTAGAAAGACGCAGTTTTTCTACTTTAGACATAATGAAAAGTTCCCTTAGATAAAAAAGGCTCTTCGCCCATGTACATGTCTTTTTGGTACATGTCCTAAAAAGCGCGTTGAAAAATACTGTTGAGGACTGGAACTACTACAGTAATGTATTGGACATTAGTCGTTTTCGAAAACCAGTAAGCAAAAGCAAACCAATCTTTTAATATTTTGCTTTCCATGTTTCGAGAATTCTTAAACTAGATATTTAAGTCGTTTTTTGTTTTTTCTTTCAGACTTTTAAACTGTCCCATGAGAGTATAGACGGAAATGATGACAGTCATTCCTACAGAATCTTTGAGACAACATCACGTGTGTTTCGGAAGGTGTGTTTTGTAGTTGAAGTAGGAAAGTCCCAGAAATTTTGTCTTGGGTAAAAAAGTGCTTCTTTGCGTGACTTAAACAAAGATAAAATACAGAAAGGTACTGCAAGACTTACTTGAACATCGATATTTTATCAGTATAGCATCTTTGACAGAAAAAACAGCTATTTAAATTTGTTTCAAGTGAGTTCTCGTATTTCCTTTATAAAGTAGTGTTGCCTTCGCCTTAAAAATCAAGCAGTCAGCATTATAATCGCAAGCCTGTCCGAAACTAAATAAAACTCCTCTACCTGTGTCAGCTAGGCAATTTCAGCTGTAAATTTCTTTTAAAGCAAATACAAAACTTGATCTACCTTTGTTTTCCAAAACTATTTTGAACAACCCTGGGTATTATTACAATGAGATGGAGGACAAAATTGTTGTCTTTCTCCGCAGTAAGACTTTTCACAGCAAAAGAGCTGGTTACATCTTCTTATACCATGAGTCCGTTTTTCCTAGAACCGATATCCCCAGTGGACCATTTCACGTTATCCTTTTGTTTACAGTTTAATTTTGAAGATACTCCTCCCATTAGCAATTATTACAGTTTATTTTTACAAGGTTTTTCAGTCACTGTGAGCAAAAAATATTTAAATACAAAGGCCTTAACAGTGCATTTGTATTCTTATCGATAAAAATCATACTCGATGTTATTTTTGCATTGTCAATACTGAGTGTGAAATTAACAAAGCTGATATTTTTAAAGCTTATGTGATTGACCCTTCCCTCCCTCTACTCCCTATTCCACACTCTTCTCGTAATCCTTAATGTTCTGATTGCCTAAGCAATATTAACAATATCAGAAATCATACTCCATGTAAATTATTTTGCACTTTTTCTTACTTGCTCAACCCCCCTCTCCCTCCCCCTCCCCATGTCCTTATTTTTGAAAGCATTTCACGGTTCTTTTCTAAACCACAAGGTATCTAGAGACTGTGAAAACCTCGTTTTGCTGTAAGAACCATCTCTAGCTGCGCACATGCTTTCTTAATAAATCCCAGAGCCAAAAACTCCTTGTTAGTTCGTCATCTCTTTGTCGTATCTTTCTGAGTTGATGCTGAAAAACTAACCATTTGCAGGTGTAAATGTTCTGTTTTCTATTTTATCATAAATCAAGTCTTTTCGAATTATTAAATCGGTTGTTATAAACTGTCCCTGTCCGTACGATGCCCAAACACAAGGATTATTCTGTGTATATTTTGTGATTACTGCTTGAAAAAGATTTGTTTTATTAAAAGAGGCTTGTACGTTTTCATGTCTTTTTGTTTGTCTTCGTCTGTTCTTTAAACTGAGCTCTAATCGCATGAGTTTAAAGAATTTTGCTAATTTTGAAATTTTTAAGCTTTCTTAAGAGCATGTTTCAGCAGAATTTTCACCGCGCAATTGAAATAAAAAGCAATGTTTTTTCCTGGCATTTCTTATCAACTTAAAAAAAGTACAAAATTGTCAAAATCCACGTAATGGTAGAGGCAGGGCCTTTGTTGCAAAAGATGAGCAACTCATGTTTGAACACAAACAGAAGAATGATTTTGTAGAAGATAACCACAAGTAGCCACAGAAGTTTTCTTGAATACCTATGAATCTTTCCGTTAAAGAGTTTGTTGAAAGGTATTCTTTGAAATGAACTCAAAAGTTTTATTGACGTCTGTTGCTGTTAAGGTAGGAAAAAAGTAATGTTTGTCGTATTTGCAGCTATTACAGTCCTCTCCGAATTGAAGTATCACTCCTCTTCAATACGATCCAAAGGTGGCTTCGATGGACCTGGCTTTTCTCCGTCCTCGACATTCCCAGTACAGCAACAACAGCAATCCAGAAATCTTTCTTTCGTCGTCCTTTTTATCACTCCAAGAGTATTTGTGTATTCACCATGTTGCAATGCGTACAGAAATGGGTCCGAAGCTGCGTGAAAATACACTGCCCAAAAAGCGATTTGGTCGGCCATCGTAAGCCACGTTTGTCCGACAAGATTGAACGTATTAAGTAATATTGAGATGAAAAATGGCGCACGGAAAACGACAAATGCCCCAAATGCCAAAATTATCGCAGACCTGCCGCTTGATTTTCCAGCCTCTAAAGATTTATGCCCAACAATGTCACTAGCTAAAACGTGTCCTTTTGCTGCGCGAACTTCAGGGTCTCTGATATGAATGCTGATTGCTATGCAACAGAACCCCATCCACAGAAACGGCAGAGCGTATAGAACTGTCATCAATGTCCCATTGTAAACAAGTCTTTCCACAGTTCCGATGGTTTGCGGGAAAGCACAACCGAAAATCGTGGATGAAAACTCATACTTGCCCCATCCGAATAGAGGTCCGATAGCAAGTGAAATTGCTACCATCCATGCAAGGATTAAGGAAACGCAGCTATGAAGAGACGAGACGTTGCTGTCTAATGGCCCAGACACCATCAGGTATTGATAGAAATGGAATACAGCGATTATCAAAGCAGATGAGCCAACAAAAAGGGTTGTCACTAACGAATTCACTGTGCAGAATGTTGGAGTAAGCCCCTGGAACAGAAAAAAGACATTTAATAAGGCAACTACTTTGTGAAAAGCCAAGGCTAGTATTATAACGTCGATAGCAGCGTCAATATGCCATAAAATAAATTGTCTGCTGCAGCTTGATAGAAGTATAGGTGTTTTGTGAAACACAAGGCCATAGGCCATGAAAAATTAAGTTAAGGAAGAGATTAATCCCTCCGGCAAAAGGAATACAATCAACTAGAAGAACATTTAGGATAAGTTCACCATGAACAGCCTGCTTCGTTAGTTTATTTCTCTTTTGGTAAAGCTGGAATTAACATTAGCAGAGTTACCCTTGACATGCGCATAAACTGAACAGTTGTCTAACGTTCCAACAGCAAAGTCTGATTTTGCGTCATAAAATTTGTCGAAAAAATACCCCTTGAATATATGATTCACAGGAAATAGACATTTTAAAGAAATTTGTTCAGACAATTTGCCAGACACTCAAAAAGATCTCTTTTTGACCTGTATTCCAACATCTTCCTCTGCCAAATCAAAGAACTGAGATTTTTCTATTTGCTTAGCTTGAGAAAATATCAAATCTTGCTTAACATAAACATTTTTAGCAGATTGGCGGGAATTTACACCTCATAAATATTTATTTAATTTGATAAAACGCTGAAAAGGAGCTTCAAATATAAAGGGACTGCAAATATAAAATACCTGGTTTCTAAATGCAATTTGTCCAACAGCATACGGTATACACGTACAAGCAACTCCAATGTCTGCTAATGCCAAGTTAAAAAGAAATATATTGAGTGGTTTTTTAATGGATAGATTCCAGCACACGACGATGAAAACCAGCGAGTTAGCAATGATTGCAAACATCGTCACGACGGCCATGAAAATGCCAACGACAGTGCTCAGCATCATCGTGGTTTCTTTCCTTCCAAGAAAATATCTAGGCTCGTTTCTGTTTTCACTGCAATAACAGCTCACGGTATGTGCACACCATAGAGTTCGTTATGAAATTCTGAAATGTCTTTGAAATGATAGCATTTAAAGCAGCAGGTTCTACGTGCTACGATGCGACTGCATTTGCGAACGCACTTACGAGAGCTTTACGACATTTGTCGAACTGAAAATAGTTCCTACATCCATAGATACAAGCAGATGAGAGCAATCCATTTCCATATGCTTACAATTGAGGCAGATATTTTTCTTTATATATAAACACTTCATAATGTTTTATTCATGCAGGTTGTCGAATAATAGGTAAAATTTGGTTGTGCGTTATGTCTAGCCATGTGTATCGAGAGCCAAGAGCTATCGTGTGTCCTGTGCAGCACCAACGACACCTGCCTGAAAAAAGAATTAGGATAGCTTACATGATTTCTGACTGTGAAGTTCTATTTTTGATGAGGAGAGGGGGCCTTCACGATGCCTGGCCTGTGCTCGCATTATTAAGAAAGCCGTGCCTTGACGGCACTGGAATAACCGATATTTTCAAAATCTGTTTTCTTCAAAGACTCAGTGTCCATAACCTTCATAATGAGAGTGACAGATTTGGCAGGAACCCAACTCCTAGAAATGGTAGAGCATGCCTATTTTGTAACTTACAATGACTAAGCACTTTTGAAGATGGGCTTCACTTTCTTCCAGCACGTCCACTCTATCACGGAGAAAGAAACCAAATGTTAGCAGTCATCTACTCAAAATTCACCTTGGTTTCAAATCTTGACACAACAGCCAAATTCATATGGCTAATGAGCCAAAGAAATAAAAATGCTTAATAGCAGTGTCAAGATTTGTTAAATTTCATTTGAAAAATGATAAGGCCTAACAATTGAAGTGTCTGGAGTCTTCTTTTCTCATTTGATACATAACTTTAAGTGGACAGATTGATTTATAACGGATATTTGTGTGATTTTCAGTAATATGTAGTTAATGAGATCTTGTATCATACTGTTAATTAGCTTAAATCTTATGGTTAAATTGTTCTGTCATGTTGTTAAGATTGAGTAACCAGTTCGAAAGAAATTCATCACGTGGTATCCAAATTGAGGCGAGTTGGGGAGGAGGTTATGTGGCCTAGCATTAACTCTTATTTTTTTCTTACCCAAGAGTTCTTTCGAAATGTGAATTTACATCCAAAACAGCTTTCGGCTTGTGTTGTGACCGGCTGCCATCATGCTGCTGACAACAAGTCGGACGAGCATCAGTTATTTGGCGCGAAGGACGGATGGTATATTTTTGTGCCTTAATTTCTTGACATAAAGTAATGTTGATAAATTGATAATTGATATTGAGCGTCGCTGACTGAAGGGGGGGGGGGGATCTGGGCGTCTATAAAAAATATGTTGCGTTCGCGTCCTAATTGCCCTCTCGAAACGAGTCGGCCGGTACGAAATCTTGTCGGGTTTTCCAAAATTAGAAAAATCCGACTAATCCAATAGGTAATGTCAAGTAGAGGCTATTAAAAAAGCTTGTACGCATGTATTTTTACCTTTTCTATGCTTTCACCAGTGGCCAAAACGACCTGGTACCAAAAAACTTCGTTAAAATGACCAATTTCGACTTCAACTTCCATGATGCTGCTTCATCAAGCACTTTTTGGGATGGGTTGAAGAAATGTGCTCACTCGATGCAGTTTTTCGGTTTCTCCTTTACAATGGCTTTCTATAGAATTCAGGGGTATGTTTGCCCAAAATCAGACCAAAGGATATTCAAATGCAAGAGAGAAGAGTGTACTGACTTTGATTGTTTAATTGTGGAGACGTACAAATATATTTCTTGTCATTTAAAAAAAAATTTCATTTTTCAGACTTTCCTAATCGGGATTTTGCTGGAAGACAGAGTCGCCCGGGCGATGTGAACCCAACCCCTTTTTTATGGCTGCCCTACCCCTAATATAAAGTCTGCAATCCTTGCAGTGTCTGGGAGCTCCTTACAGTCCACAGCTTCCAGCTACATCTGCGCCAAACTTTGTGACAGGGCTACCCAGCACTTCCACTACCTTCACCTCTAGAATTAGAATAGAACATCACTTTCTCTTCTTCCATGGAATGGTTCACGCCCTCTCCTCTTCCTGCTTTTAAGAAACGTGTTTACAAAGAATTGTAAAGAGAATGTTTATGATGATGGAATCAAGTGGACATCCAAATTTTATAGTACAAAATTCACTGCAGCCAGCAAATTCTGGTGAACTAGAAATACCATAATATTCAAAACATAATATCATGCCTCTGATAGTCAAAAACACAGAAGTCTACAGTTTTTGAGAAACTCCTGTAGATAGCAAGGTGCATAATTGATGACTTTGACTGGGAACTGAGAATTGTCACCATACTGTAGAGTTTAGTCTTGTGCTGGACTGCAGTGTATGTTGGTTTCTAACGAGATCTCAGGTGTACAAGAGAACAATTTCAAGTGTGCAAGTAGGAACTTTGGTTTAAACTAAATAGTGTTCACTACAATTGTGCACATTAGTTAACACAACTATGTTAAATCCAGAGAATATCAATTGAGAAGGGAATATGAACAAAGTTAGAAAATGTACATGATTGATAGGTATTTTGTTATAAAACCAATGCAAGAAATTTAACTCTTCATTTGGCCTAAGTAATAGGACACACCCATGTCACGCCATAATCTTAAAATGCTACACCTTTTACCAGGTGTGCAGTGCCATTTGTGCATTTGCCATATTCTGAAGTCTTGGTCTGGTGGGGAATGGCAATAGTTTTTATCCTTTATACTGCCCACCCATTATTAAAAATATGCCATCAAGTCCATGAACAATGTGATTATTCATCTGGTTATATTCCTGAGAATGTTCTACCATTTAAACTTCTGGCTACTCATTACAAGCAAAAAAAGAATACAGGATCTTTTCCAAAGCTGTTGCTATAAATTATGTACACAATTTCTCTTGAGATGCTGCAGATTTGAATTTTAGCCTTTCCCAACAGAATTTCTGGCTTTCCCCACACAGAAAAAGTACTTTTCAGTCTGGTATTGACAAGTAACAAGAAAAGAAGCATGATTTTACTTGTAACTGCAGGTCAGGTCTCCTCAAATGGCCAGGCCTGCTTAGGCATGTCCCCTTCCCCCCCCCCCTAAATTCCCCTGGTTTAGAAAGATTGTGTGTGAGATGGAAGAACCGCAGGATAGGCTGTCTGCTGGATTCTGTGGATGAATCTTGCAATGAGTAAAGAGAATCAAATGTATGAGATAAATTTTCCAAAATAAATTTAATTATTATCTCTCACAACATTGGGTTCTCCTCGTCGTTTTGCTTTGTTTCTGAATTTATCCTCGTATTTAGAAAGATTGGTATCTTTTGCCAGAAAATCTTTCTGCATATTTTTAGGAGCCATATCTGCTGCTCTCCTTCAAAGAGTAACTTGCAGCTCAAAATATGCTCAAGTAAGAGGACACGCTGATCAAAGTAAGTCCACTGAAAGAAGGGTGGTTTGTACAGGCCTTGGTAAGTGAGTTACTGTTTTTGCAATGAAAATTTTTTCTACAAACCTCAATTAATTTCAAGTGATAATCTTCAATTTGAAATGTGATTGGTGCAAAGATATTTACCAGAGAGCAATTTATTTAACATCTGGTTTCTTGCACATTGAGTGTCAAGTCAAATGAACTCATATTATTTTGTAGGGCTTGTAACTCCTCTTGGATGTGAAATTGAGGAAGTCTGGAGAAGACTTACAGAGGGGGAGTGTGGTGTGTCAGCAATTGAATCCAAAGGTGAGAAAAGTAGCTGAGAAAAAGAACTTTTAAACATGATATCAGGTTTAATAGACTTTATTCCAAGACATCTAACTGGTTCTAACTCTAGGCATTCTAATGCACAATCTAGGCCTTATAAGAAAATCCTAATGGCCAGCCAGGTTTTCTGACTTATAAGATTATAGACCTGTCATTTTACTACTTTTTCATTTGTCATTTCCCTGAGTTAGGTCAATGTTAGGTTAATTTCAAATCTAGAAGCTGACTTCTTTAGAGCAGCTGATTAAAACAAATTTCGGGACATTGATATAAAGTTGCCAATTCAGTCATAACTTATCGGCTGTTTTTTGTTTAATAAAGTGAATGGAAATATATGAAAGGGAATATTTACATAATAGTAAGAACATAACAGACATATAGAATATTATTATGTCTTTGGATTATAATATTTTATCAAGTATCAAGACTGGTATGTCTTGAAATGTTATCTTTATCTATGCTCTGGTTTGCTAACTGTTATGCAATTAAAATGTGGGGCAGACCTGTGTTTCTGGTTTGTCTTAAAGTGTTTGTTGTGGGGATTGCATTCTGTGTTGCTCATTTTTTCTGTTTCTGTCTGTCAATAATATGATTCTTATTTTTAATTATTGATTTTAAGTTTTGAATTTACAGAATTTTCAGACCTGCCATCTAGAATTGGTAAGTTTCACTTCTTTTATGAGATTCTTCATAAAATTGTTTTTCATGCCATTCTGTTAATCATTTCACTTCAGTATTGCTTTTTTTGGATTTTAATTGCAAAATGGCAAAATGTACATCTTTCTAAATTTAAAATTTTCCTTGTAGCTGCTTTTGTTCCTACTGGAACAGAGCCAGGTCAGTTTGATGAAACAAAAGTTGCATCCAAAGGGGTAGGTAAGCTTCACTGGTGTACTGCACAAGCAATCTCCAACTCCTAATCAAGTTATGAAAACCATGAAATATTTTCACTAAATACCATACAACCAAATGCATCATTGTTAGGTCAAATTAAGTTGATATGTTCCATTGACATTTCAATCAAAATATTTTGTGGCAAAACCTTTTTTCATTTTCACCATATGCGGTTTTTTTTGCTTTTTTCTTTGGAAATTCCAGAAAGATATGCATGACACATCCCCACTGAGAAATTCAAATTTGGAGTCCCAAGTTGGTAATTTTTATCTGGGTAGAACCAAACTTATATAGCACATTGTCCTCAATATGAATCAAAAGAGGCATACAATTATGTATCACTGTGATTGATAAAAGATCAAAATTATACTAAAGGTTTGTTTTTGTTAGGAAAGACGAAACATTTTAAAAGCAGCCCTGTTTGCATTGGACTGTGCTGACAGAGCACTAAATGACTCCAGCTGGAAACCGGTGACAGAGGAAGACTATGAGAGAACAGTATGGCTTTTACAATTTCTAAACTCTACCATTATCCTCAAGGATATGGCATGTTTGCTGAAATCTTTTCGTAAACAGATTTAAACCATGCTTGTATCTGCAAGGATTTCGAAGAATTATTTTATGATCCTACAGAATGATTACCTGTGGATTGTAAAAAGATCTCAACAAAATTTCTCATATCTTTGGTTGTTGGTCTACGTTTTAGCTAAGGGAGGTGCTTTCTTTAAAAAGTTGAAATTATTTTCTATAGGGTATTGCTGTTGGCACAGGTATGACAGGGCTTGATGAAATCGCTAGCACTGGACATGCTTTCTATACTCAGGTAGGAATTTTAAAGTTTTGAAAAATTAGGAAATGGTCATGAACAATGGATGTGTAAGCTCATATATTTCTTGTGTTTAAACCTGGTTCTTTTAAGAAGAATTATCTCAACCCATCATGAACACATCAATTCTACATCCTTCATGTTTCAGCCTTCATCTGTCATCGTCTTTGCTCGAAAATACTGCAGATGTCATATTTCAATCTAAGACAGTCTTTCGAGTTCAGTAAAAATCAAGCTTTTTTAACCCTTAGTTGTTGTTTGTTGGCTGAATAGAAATGTGTTCAGAACATCGCAAACTGTGCTCCATGATGGAATTTTTTGCAGTTGGTCCTCTGGAACAACCCCTTTATGATCCTATATTCACTCAAGTAGCACTACATATTAACTGGTATAGTTATGGATGTAAAGCTATGAAATAGACAAAGGGGCCCTTCCAAAAACAAGAAGGAAAATAGGGTAACTTTTCACTAACAGTTTGAGGGCTCAGCCTCCTTCTACCACCTTACGTGTAGTTGCAAACTTTGTAAAATGCTCTTGAACACATTGTTGGTAAAACAGTAGTTCTTATTGAAATCAGTCAGGCGCTACAGCGGCAGAGCATTTTTGATCAGGGGCTAAAATAAAAACAGTGTGATTGTACCATTTGGCAAGTATTTTTGGTCAGTGCAATGGTGTTGAAAATACAAAATAGAAAGTTATTTATGGAGTAAAAAAACCATTTACTCATAACGAGTTGATAATCAAATTTATTTACACTGTATTGCTTTATTACAATATGAAAATTGAGATTTCCGCAAAAATCAAGATTTTCGAGTTTGTTCAAGTTTATAAGACTTTATTGTAACAAGAGCACATTTTGTTCTAGACCAATCAGCGGGTTTGTTTACAAATTGTCATTAGCCAATCACCGGCTTCCATTTCGAGCTTGATTTTTCAATATTTCAAATCAAAACACAGTTGCTGTGGAGCAAAACCTACCCTCATACTTTTGCCCGGGAAAAAAATTTACATTTTTCTACGAAAAAGATTTTTTAAACTTACATTCTCGAGTAACTTTTTGGTACGAATCTAGGAGCCCTAAGCAGGAACACAAACGGTTGGTAAAATGTCTGCAGTGAAACATCACCTATTTTCCACCTCGGCCCTACCGCCAAAAATGCCTGGCCCCTAATTTACTCTATATGAAGCTTTTGTTAATTAAACAAGGAAACATTTTTAGATTTTAGTTACCTGATAATTTGCGCAAACAAATCACCCAGCTATCACCTGGGAATAATGTATTTTCTTAAAAAAACTAGGCTTTATAATTGCCTATTCCCTCCTCTACACTACCGCACGGGATGCCTAGGCCCTTTCCGAACCTCCCTCCTGGTCACCACAGTCCATGAAACTCAAACCACTTTTGTGAAGCCATCAGTCTATAGTTTGAAGCCAAAAAGACCAAAATATTGGCAATACTTTCAATTCAATTTTTGAAAGAAATCATCTTTTTAAAAAGTAACAAAAACCCACTTTTACAGGACAGTCTCAAAGTCTTGAAACCTTACTGATACCTGCTAAAAGGTTTTTAGCACAATGCATGATAACTTTAGAAATATCTTTGCTAAATCATATTTAGTTGTTTGAGAACCAATATGATCATATTGGCCTTGAATTTTGTGGCAAGTGATATATTCTCAGCTTTTGGTCGTTTGATTTGCGTAAAGCGCAAAGGTTTCTTATTTAAAGAAAAATATATAACAGATTAAATGAGCAAATGTTTTGCAACAGTTTGGTGACTTGGTTGATTTTGTAATGGTTTCTCAAAAAATTATTATCACTTAATTAAAGAGTCGTTATCACCAGCCTGAATTTGTTTTTGTCCGAAAAGGAAATCGATCGTTGAACTGTCCTGATACTTTCGTGAGGGGAGAGTTTGCATTCAAGGAGATGAATTGTGGTTTTGACAAAACTGCAGCCTTGGTCTTCTATGCAGTGGATTGAACATTGCTGCAGTGAATTGATGGACTTGGAGGCTTTCCAAAAAATCGAAAAGATGGACTTGGAAATTTCGAAAAACTCAATTAGATGGGCTTTCGAAAAGATGGACTTGGAGGCTTTCGAAAAATTCTATATGGATTGAATTCTTTTGTAACATATCTCACAATGGTCTCCGTTGAAGTAAAAAAAAATTGAACCAAGATGTTTGACCAATTCTTTCATAACAATAAGAAAATGAGCAGTTTATTGATAACACAGAGGGAAATGAGCAGTCTTAGACACCCAAGCATAAAGGTAAGTATCTGCGAGTTTACTTTATAGAAATCTTACTAGGTTGTGCAAAGAAAGGCTTATTTTATTCAGCAGTTCTGAAATGTTCTATTCTTGTCGCTATTATTTCTTGCCGCTGTTGTAAGTCAATTTTCGTTTCCTTCGCTACAAGCTTGACAAAAACCCTCACAACATTTACTTACACATGGATAAAAAAATTTTTTTAGACAAATAAATAGTTCAAAGGTTCAAAGAAACTTACAGAAAAATTCAAGAAAATTCAGAAAACAATTTTGCAATTACAAATCTGTAAATTGTAAATTCGAAACTTTCCAGATACTTTCATGAGGGGAGTGAGTTACCAAAATTTTCGTTATTGGCAGTAGCGTGGCAAAAATGCCTTGAAAATAGCTTTGAAACGACCAAAGGCTGAGAATATATCACTTGCCACAAAATTCAAGGCCAATATGATCATATTGGTTCTCAAACAACTAAATATGATTTAGCAAAGATATTTCTAAAGTTATCATGCATTGTGCTAAAAACCTTTTAGCAGGTATCAGTAAGGTTTCAAGACTTTGAGACTGTCCTGTAAAAGTGGGTTTTTGTTACTTTTTAAAAAGATGATTTCTTTCAAAAATTGAATTGAAAGTATTGCCAATATTTTGGTCTTTTTGGCTTCAAACTATAGACTGATGGCTTCACAAAAGTGGTTTGAGTTTCATGGACTGTGGTGACCAGGAGGGAGGTTCGGAAAGGGCCTAGGCATCCCGTGCGGTAGTGTAGAGGAGGGAATAGGCAATTATAAAGCCTAGTTTTTTTAAGAAAATACATTATTCCCAGGTGATAGCTGGGTGATTTGTTTGCGCAAATTATCAGGTAACTAAAATCTAAAAATGTTTCCTTGTTTAATTAACAAAAGCTTCATATAGAGTAAATTAGGGGCCAGGCATTTTTGGCGGTAGGGCCGAGGTGGAAAATAGGTGATGTTTCACTGCAGACATTTTACCAACCGTTTGTGTTCCTGCTTAGGGCTCCTAGATTCGTACCAAAAAGTTACTCTAGAATGTAAGTTTAAAAAATCTTTTTCGTAGAAAAATGTAAATTTTTTTCCCGGGCAAAAGTATGAGGGTAGGTTTTGCTCCACAGCAACTGTGTTTTGATTTGAAATATTGAAAAATCAAGCTCGAAATGGAAGCCGGTGATTGGCTAATGACATTTTGTAAACAAACCCGCTGATTGGTCTAGAACAAAATGTGCCCTTGTTCTTTATTGTGAAAAGATATGCTTCTTCTACAGGGCTACAAGAAAATCAGTCCATACTTCATCCCAAAAATTCTTACCAATATGCCAACTGGTCATATAAGCATCCGCTATGGATTCAAGGTATTAATTTCTTTCCTTTTTCTTACTTATCCCTCCACTTGATACCGAATCTTCAATAGTTTCTCTTTTCTAAATATATAAAATTATCAATGTCTTTTTTATCATTCTATAAATGGAAACCGTACAGTTACCATCAATCATCAGTTATCAAGCCAGGATCTCTGTTAGCACTTGGACATGTTATATTTTGGATCCAGCGAGCACAGTTATTTAGTGCCAAAGATAATAGGGCTCTGTCCATTCCCAGACTTTAAGACCACCTTATTTTTTGAGGCAAGCGGGCAAATAGTTTTTGGTTTGAAAACTACGTGATTTTCAAAATATTGCCAACTTGAATCTCTTTCATAGAAAGAGTACTTTCAAAGAGACATCAGCATGATTTATTTTTAAAACCAAGTAAAATATTTCAATACAAACTACATATTACTATACTTGCTAAATACTCTACGATACTACAGCTACGATACCATGGGAAACAAAGGACAATGCAACCCCATTGCCATTACATGATGCAATACATGCAACTAGACAAGCAAATATCAACGCTACACGTACACATAATGAATGTTAACAAAAAAAGAAAAGAAATATATATATATATAGGCATGAATTTCCAGACAACTTGAATTTTGAGGCCTATGTGAATTGCTTTCTGAACCACTGCATATTACAATATGTCCGTTGTCCGAACAACTTCATCCTTTGCTTAATCCTTAGGGACCCAATCATTCAGTATCAACCGCGTGCACAACCGGAGCCCATTCTATTGGCGATGCATTTAATATGATCCGCAGAGGCTACGCTGATGTGATGCTTTGTGGAGGGACTGAGGCTAGCATTTCCCCACTCGCATGTGCTGGATTTGCAAGGTATTAGCTATTCTTCTTGTCCTAAGGCTCGTTCGGTACTCTAAAACGTAAGCATTGTGGAAATTCGTGTGATATTATGGTTCCTTAGGTAAACAGGTGCCTTTGTTCGACGGAGAGAATTCTGCACTTTTCCTTTATGGTTACGCTTCTAAAACTTTTTTAACAGGCTACAGTGGATTTCATACGTGGATCTGCTTTGCCCTTGAAATTATAAACTGCTATACGTCCATTTGCTCATTAAAGTAACTGTTTCAATTTCCATCTTGAATTTTCATACACGAAAACATTTCAACTTACAAAATTGATTGAGTTAAAAATATAGGTACAATAACCTATCTGCGTATTAGCTGCTTTTTGATGACATCGTGTTGGATTATTTCTTGGAATTTTTAGGTCCCTTAAAAAGATACCTTCTGTGTCAACAAATTCTTTTCTTGCCATCGATTTTTCAATGACAGGACCAACATTTTCCAGAGGAAAAATTGAATTCTCAAAGCTACTGTCAGCAATCACAGTTTTTGAGATTTTAAATTTTTTGTTTTTGTTTTTGCAGTGCATAACTAAACTGTTTACTGCACAAAGAATTCTCGTTGTATTTGACAGGTATTCATAGATATTCTATGTTGTTTTTTTTACAATATAAAATATATGTTCATGTTATAGGGCCAGAGCTCTGTCTACAAGCTTTAATGATGATCCTCAAAGGGCTTCACGACCCTTTGACAAAGACAGAGATGGATTTGTGATAGGTGAAGGAGCCGCTGTGCTGATTCTTGAGGTGTTTACTAATTTCTGTAGCTATTTAGAACCCCGAATAACTGTAATTAATTTGTATGCTCCGAATATCAATTGTGATAAAATCTTATTTTTTGAAAAATTTATCACTGCACAAATGAGAAAAAGGGCAAATTGGCTGGGGCCATTGAAGGGTTTTTCACATTTTTCACGAAACGGCAACAAAACCTCATTAGAATAACCCCTGAGCCCTTGTGCAGTTTAAACCCTTTTTGGCTATTAATGTGATCAATGCTTTTTTGTCACAAACTTCATTAAACATTTTTATTGATATCGCATTTGATACCTAAACTAAAGCAAAAGGGGATAGAGAAGAAAAAGGCCATATGATTACACTTTTGTCAAGTCATTCAAAATACCATTTTTTTCCTGTGAAGTGCTGGCAAAAGTGCAGCAGGTAGATTCATGTTGTTACATTTCTTTGTATTTGTCCATGAATTTTGAAGTTTATGAGGAAAATGCTTAAAATTTTTCCACCATGACTGTAAATTGTTTTATCACTGCTCACACTGAATTTTTGTCACTGCACAAACCCGTTTTACTACTAAACAAATTGTTTATCACTGAATCTTAAAATTAGGTATGATTGTGAGCAACATTTAAATAAATCAGGGGTTTGGGAGAGTTAGAAGAAAAAAAGAGGGGGAGGGGGTGAAAAGGGATGGGAGACGTGGATGAAAATAGGTAAGTTAAAGAAAGGAACCTCGCTGTTAAGCAAAGCATCGATTAAGAATCGTTTAATATCAAATTTTAGTGTCTGTTATTTCGCTTGACACTACCTTGCAGCTATCGCTTTACCTCTGCGGGGAAGCATTTCATAGCCTCCTCAAAGCTCGCCTCCTTCGGGTAATTTCTTTCTTTTCCTGCGTGTGCTTTCATGTGTTTCGGGATTTTCTGATAAACTCGCTTTAATTCCTTATCGTCCCCTTTTTTAAAGCGAAATTAAATTGAACATATTGTAAATCTGAACTGATATTGCTTTTCTACGGGAAATAACTATGTAAACGTTTGACCTGCTTTTATTAAGTATCTTTTTATCAAGTTAAGAGTTATTCAATACAGTATTCATCTGAATAGGAGATGGACCATGCAATAAAACGAAACGCAAAATTGTACGCAGAAGTTCTCGGCTATGGAATGTCAGGTAATTTTATAAAACGATATACAAATGAGATTGCCTTGCGGTGTAGAACACTACAGCTCTCTATCATCCTATCATACAGCAGTATTGTGAAGATTCTTCAAAAGCGTTATCTTATGGTTTTGGAAGTAGCTACCGTCTTTGTTCTTCTTTCTTATGAAGATTAGATTAAATCCTTAGCATATGAACCAAACAATCTCCTTGCTAGGAGATGCCTATCATATAACTGCTCCGTCTGAAAGTGGTCGTGGTGCGTATTTGTCAATGAAAACAGCATTAAAAGACGCTGGTCTTCGACCTGACGAAGTGCAATATATCAATGCTCACGCAACATCCACCCCTCTTGGTATGCATTTGTCAAATATTTACGTTTTTTAAAATTTATGTCAATTTCCGTTTTCAGCTGTTCAGTAGTTCTCTTTGAAACATTTCTCAAATTGATTGTCAACACATACTCAATTGTTTCTTGTTTTTTCAAAAACTTGGTCGCAACGGTTAATTGTGTTTTTGATAAATCAATGTATCTTTTATCTGTTTTTATATTTTTTTCTGCAAAGATTCCAAGCTAATTATTAGGACACTGAGAAGCTTGGCTTATCAAACAGTTTCCTGGTCCTTCCTCTCGATGTGACCACACCACGTTATCCTACGCCTGTAAAGGCCGATTTCCATTTGACATTTTTTGTGCGCGCAGGCGTAGCGCCCAAATCTGAGCATGCGTAGCTAAGTGCTGCTGTCAAAAGGCTCTGAGTGAAAGTTTGAACCCCATGTGAGGTACTTGAACCCCAGACTCTTACCGCTTTGTCTCACAACCAAATGAAACAAAGCAATTTTAGTAAGTGCGCGGGGGAAAAGAGGCAGCTAAAAATGGGGCGAGTGTAGAAGCAAAGCGTGCATTGAGATAAATTTAAATGACTGGGTAAAACCCTTTTGGAAATGTTTCGAACTTTAAGATATGAGAGAAAGGAAGCCGGGAGGATTCGAGGATAAAGGGGAGCAAGGATGAAGAAAGAGAGAAGAGGGGGGGAAGAAAAGGGAATAAAGGGAGGGGGAGCCTGAGAGATGAAGGAGGAGAGGTTGTATATAATATAGTACTTGTTTTCCATATACAATGTTGACCGTTGCTTTCATCTAAAGATATTCTCAGTTTTATATTAAGGAAGCAATTTTATATTAAAAATTGCTGGATGTAATAAAATCTGTTGATATCAATTTTTCCTTGAAATTTGATTGTCAAAGCTCTGTTACCAGGCTACTAAAGCCAATTGGAATTATTTTAAACATGATTTCATTATTTTAAATCATGATTACATGGGCTCCAACGCAGGTTGGAAAGTGGAGGGGCCAAGAGAAAATATAACAATCCCAACAAAAGTTTTTAAAAAAAACCCTACTGTTTTGCAAAAATGTGAGGGGGCCATGGCCCCCGGCCCCCCCCCCCTTCATCGGAGGCCCTGGATTAGTTAGAATATTTTTTTATAAACTTTGCTGTCAATCACAATATCGCTGTGGCCACGTAATCTATTGTTTGCAGTATTTGTTCGCATAGGTTCTCAAGACGTTTTGTTTCAGTTAGAAATACTTATGGTGCATGAATAAATTTGTTTCGACAGGTGATGCAGTAGAGAATAAAGCCATTAAAGACGTATTCCTTTCCCATTCAAAAAAGCTGCAGGTTTCGTCTACTAAAGGTTGGTTTTATTGTGTTTTTCTCCACTTATGCTGTATTATTGCAGAGATCGTTTTAAAAGCCTGAGCAGTAAGTGAGAGTAGTACCTGTCATTTTCCCGTTATAACGGTAGGTCACGTAATCTGAAGCTTCTGGTTACGTATTTAATGGGCGCTGGCGTGCATTTACTTAGCGTGAATAGTAAGTTTACTTGGCGTTCGATTTTCACATAATGTGATAATACTGAAAGTTGCTGTTGATCTGCGATAAGTGTATTGCAAAGATGCGATTGAAGCTATAGTGGTGTCTTCTATAACCAATCATTGGTATTAAATCAACGATTTTCTTGACTTAGAAGAACATATTGAGTAAAGAACTTCTAAATTTTCAAATTGGTATGTTACGTTATGTTATGTTATGTTATGTTATGTTATGTTATGTTATGTTATGTTATGTTATGTTATGTTATGTTATGTTATGTTATGTTATGTTATGTTATGTTATGTTATGTTATGTTACGTTATATTATATTATATTATATTATATTATATTATATTATATTATATTATATTATATTATATTATATTATATTATATTATATTATATTATATTATATTATATTATATTATATTATATTATATTATATTATATTATATTATATTATACATATTATATTATACATATTATTTCATTAGGTGCAGTTGGCCATCTACTCGGAGCCGCTGGGGCAGTTGAGGCAGCATTCACAGTACTATCTGTGTTTAAAGTAAGAATCAATTTAGTGAAAATTTAGCATACCTTTTCGGTTGTGCGTGTGCTGTATGATTCAAACGCAAGAAATTAAATCGCCATCATCATGAGCATCATCATTACCGGCATTATCAATTGTAAAATCATCAAAAACATATCAATTTGGGCTCATTTTGTAAAATCCGTTCACCTGACTTTGAGTAAATAATTTTCCAGGAAATCGCTCCTCCAACATTAAACCTGTACAATGTATCCTGTGATAAAGAATTCTCCCTGAACTACGTTCCTATGAAAGCCCAAGAGTATTGTGCCACCAAAGGAAAGAGAAAGATCGCTTTGACAAACTCTTTTGGATTTGGCGGGACAAATGCAAGTCTTTGTTTTGGAAGCATCGTGTGAAAGATCAAGGTAGCTTTTTTTTAATTCCTGACATTTTTTAATTAAGGGCCAGGCTCTGTGTATCTTAGCTCATAAGTAAATAGGAGTAACTTCAAGTGTAACTTTTGCTGGTATATTCGAATAGTCGTTGATAGAGGTGAATGTTTGTTTCACTTCATTGTTTAGGACAAAACTGTCACAAGATAGCATGTAAAATATACGGAAGTCGACTGGGTAATGTAAGAGCAACGAACCTACCGGAATCGCAAAGAATTTATCTACAAGATACTTTTGCTAGTTAAAATTAAAATGTTTTGGTTAAAATCCTTTGGATTTGTATGCTCGTTTTAGAGCTCAAACAAATCAATCATTTAATGGTGTACATTTTTGTATCCACGTGATTTTAAAATCCTATTACCCTGCAATGCCTAATTAAAGGAGAGTGACTTTATTAGCAAGGAGCTGGAACTTTCTCTAAAATCAATGGAATGGGGATCATAATAAACTGATGCTCGATGGCAAAAATAATTGTTTCTTCAGCTGCTAATATAAAGGGAGAACATGCGTATAGATACTGAAGGCAAATTGTTTAATCTGTATGTATTAACCCTTTTTATAGTGTAGAATGAGTCACGGCTTTTCTTTTTACGTATGCTTACCCTCGTACTTTGTTATAAGTGGGGATCATCATGATTAAGGGAAATGGGTATCGCTTTTTCTGAAACCTCGAACCTGGCCCCTTTACATTTGATAAAGACGCGATTGTTTATATGTTAGACACTCGATTAAAATGGAGAATGACACAAATAATCAATATATTTTCCGCGATACTTTAATAGATTTCCAGCTCATTGAATACAATGTTTCGTAGAAAAGGCGATCAAAAATACTTAGGCCTAGCCTAACAACAACAGCGGTTTCAAACCGAGGTCGGTAAATGACGTAATCAATTAATGTCTCTTCTGGAGGGGTAAAACTCTATAGGCAAAAGTTACGTGTACTTATGGTAAACGAAAGAATTGTCCATACATTTCACATATACACTAAGTCCCTTCAGCTAGTCTATATTGCAACAATGTTTACATTTATAATGACTAAAGGTCAAATACGAATAGATACAAGCTAAAAAGTGAGTGCTGTACATGTACTTCCAGAGAGTCGTGTATCCATTACTTTCAACTAAACAAATTTATTTCTAGTTGTTTATATACTGGCAGAATGCTACCTGACACTAATAGGGGCTTTAGTCCAGATCTTAAAGGCTGAGTAGGAAAATCCTTTTTTGCATAGTCTAGATTGTACTTCAGGAATCGGGATCTGAAAATATTTACTGAATCGCGTGTTATAAAAACACCCCTGGAGAAGAGAATTCGTCACTAGGATTTAGTACATCAATGTCTGCAAGTACCAAGGTTTTTGTAATTTTGCTGCAACTTCCTTTGGTAAAGTACCCATGCCATGTAATTATATTCATTCTTTTTGTGAAGCTTGTTGCTTTGTGAAGTTTAGAATGCTTGCTGCTTTGTACTTATCAGAGTAACCAGAGAATATCTCGATGGTGATCACCTTTAAGTGTTTTTAATCGTATGGATCGAAACCGTGAAGTCAACAGTTGAATATGATTCATTTTATTCTTTTTCTAATTTAGGGATGTTGGAGGGCTAACCCCCCCCCCCCCCGAAAAATACATTTATTGACAATTGTTTAGACTGCGTAATCATTTTAAGACCACCCCGTCTTCATCATGTCTTTTCTACGGCCTAGCATTAAATGACCTTGCAGACAGTTACTTTTCAAAAGACAGTGAAAAACAACATCTTTTCTCGATGTGGCAGCTGCTGCCAAAAATATTTTTTGCGAGCAAGCAGTAAATCAGGTGCTTCTAAAAATAAATTGTCATTATTCTTTTTCTATTGTACCAAAAGAATCTCACCTGCAAAATAAAGGTCTATTTTAGAGCATTACTAATGGTTGTTTTGCTGCTTTCGCGCTAGGATTGTCGTTACTGTCCTTCAAGGTGCCACTGGAAAACCGAGATTTTCTCCAAATCGCAAATTCTAAAGTTCATGTTTTTATGTAGCGAGTGGGAAGTCATGTGACTGTATTTTGAGTTTTTAAGGTTTAAAAACTCCGTAAATCTTTATCAATCTGCGAGCTTATTCGAACTAATATAGATTTGCATCAGCTTACATTTAGCATATGATACATCTGTCGTGTCTATTCGACCATGTGGGATAAACAATGCGCCATTTCCAGCATATGCTCACGAAGACCCTAGGTCAATTTTTGAAAGTGAGCCTCTCTAGTTGCTTGTAAAATCGTGCTTTCGTGAGAAATGTTGAACAATGCTATTCTCGCCGGTGGGACATGGCCGAGATCGCGACCGAGACCTTCCAAGAGCACTAGGAAGACGCAAAACCAATGGAACATCCCTTGTTGCCCTCAAGAACCTGCCAGATGTCGATGTGACTACGACAGAGTCTTTTCTAGTGAAAAACAAGAAGACGACAGCACAGATAGACAGGTTAAAACAAGGAGGGTAGGCGCAGAAATCGGACAAGAGTCATGCCAACATCACTTAACAGTGGAAACACCAAAGTTAACATATGACCTGCTTAAATGCGATTCACCAGTTATTCCGTCGCGTCGTTCGAATCACCTTTTATCCGAAGACTTTCTCGGTGCTTCCTTCGACTCGTGTAACTCTTTTGGCGATATTTTTGACTCTTTTGATACAGTCACCGAGGCTTCAAATCTTTCTTTATACCCTGATGCTGACCAGGTTGAGAGGGGTCTTGCTGACCTAAAGCCAAGGAAAATATCGGCTGATTCGTATGGGGATCTTTGCAGCAACAACAGTCAATGCTGCGTACTGGACTATAAGTTCCGTAATGGATCACTACGTGGAAGTTTTGGCAATGTTTCACTTTGTGCATTAGAGGCACCGAGAGCATTTGGGGTGAGAGATCTGCGCTCTGAAACTAACCTAACCATGTTGAAGGAACACATCATAAGTGGTCAGCAGTATAAAGATGAGAATGCAAACTACTTGCGCCTTGACGACCATAAACTCAATAGACTTAGTCGAAGTGAATCTAGTCTCACCGACAGATTCCGGGATATCTTAATTCCCTTGAACTCCGGGTATATCGCGTATGAAAAGCGTTTGCACCAGCGAAAGCCTCGCACTCGCTACAAAGTATTTTCCAGTAAGGAAGAAATTCAAACTGACTTCGAGGCTTTTGCTATGGGTTACCAAGGATCTTTAAGTTATTTAAAACTAAAAGATATTGAGTCCTGTCGTGTAACTGGTCCTGGTGTAAACAATGGAACAGCTGGAAGGCGGACTACATTCTATATTTTCACGGAAAAGGACAAGAAGGAGTATTTAAAGATTTATATAATAGGACCGAGGCTGGTTCCGCCGAAGCATGAAGTGGCAACACTTACCGACTGTTTTTATTCGGTTTCGTACTTGCCAGAGAGGGTTGGCTGGTACTCTATTAACGTGTTATGGCATGGAAAACATGTGATTGGAAGTCCGTTTAGAGTTCTGATGCTGCTTCCAAAGCAAAAAGTTTGGTTTAAGATGGGAGAAATAGCTCCTAGTTATCAATCATAGCCCCTTAGCACATTTTAGCCCTCTCATTCAGTGGTGTACCTGAGCTCATCTGGGAACCCCTTTTCACTGTGATACAATACGGAATAATAATAATAAACATTTACAAAAAGACAAAATGAAAAGTATTTCTTGCTCTGCTACACTATGATTCTGTCACACCATTTTATCTAAAACTGTACTTATTCGAAAATGCAGTAATTTTAGTTATATGATTCTTATTTTTATAGTTTTAAAGGTATGTGTAAAATGGTGATAATTGAAAAAGGAATGCATTGTGAGACAAAACTGCCAACATTTCTTTTATAAGTTGCAGATGACCTTATACATACAAAAGTCTTTTCTTCCAATGCTGTATTGAATGAATTTGAGGTGGTGTTCTTTCTAAAAAATCTTTGGATTTCATAATTATGTTAATGGGCAAATTACTTGCACCCATATGATTTTATATATCAGAGGCTGTAATATTGGCAGCAAAGGGGGACCTTTGCCTGGTTTTGTTTTTAAAAAAACACCCTATATCAGTGATTTTTTCTTAAATCCAAAAGGTAACCCTTTTTCGGTTTCAATTTTCACTGTCCGTGGTTTGCGGAAAAACCACCCCTCTTCTCAGATGTTTTCCTGAAAGCTTGGGTAAACCATTGAATGAGAGTGGACTCGTCGGGTTTTAACATGAAATTTTTTCGACTGATGAAGCTATGATGTTTGTTTGACGAGTTTATTTGCCTTGTGTTGAATTTCCTTACATGCTTTTAGTCTTTTAATTACGTATTCGGAAGTAAAAGTGACTTTTTTATTACTACTGCGTAAAATCCATTGCAGCAAGAAAATGAAATGGGAGCTATGTCACTAGAAATTGGGGCAGTTGTTTTTGATACTTCAAGTTGTTTATTGTGTTTTCTGGAGAGAAACATTTTGGTTTTTTTCTTTATAGGCAATTAACTCTTTCCCTCAAACAACACACGGAAAACTGACCATCAATGAGAGCCTTTTGCATAACATCAACAACATGCATAATATAAAGATCCAACTAATCTTGAAAAGGCCACTTTCATCCTTTTCTCCTCCTATCAAATCATAAGAGCTCTGGGCCCTTTCCCTTTTGTTCCTGAATTTTAATGGCTTCTACACTGCTCTTAATATAGAAAAGATAAACTTTATGTTTGTATCATCTATTGAATCATCTAGTATGTTAGAAGCAAATCTAAAATATAATGAAAAGAATGTCACAAGCATCCCTATCGGTACAAAACCATATCATGTCTCAAACAATAACATTTTAAACTTGACTTGAAATTTTTCATAGTGTCACCAATTCAAACAATTTTTGGAGGTATTACATGCACTTCGAATGTATCCAGTTTCAAATAACGAGTGCGAGTAAAATTTGTAATGCAATGTTTTCAAGTTTCAAAACTATATAGAAAATACTTTTTGAGATTACCATTCTTCAACTGACAGGTAAGAGACAGAGTTTACTTTCAAATAAATCAAATCTCTAGCTTTCGGATCAAAGGATGATAAATTCTTATGATTTATATATGTTAGATTTATGATTTATGTATGACAAAATATATGTTAGAGTTTCGTTATTTTACATCGAGAAGTGAATAAAGAAGTGGGTGAGAGCACGAAAGCGTAAGATAACATGTTGTGAGTCTTGTACATGCTACATTCGAGTAAATATTTTAATCTTTCTCTGCTTATTGAAAATTGTATATTTGGATAGTTAGTGTGAATTAGTTAGATATAACTAGAAAGGAAGCAGCTGTCAAAACGTTTATGTCAATCATTGCTCCAAATGAAGCCCTTTCACAAAATGGTCTAAAATCCTCTTAAAAATTAACAATGAAACGAAGGGCAAATTTTGGACAAAGGTATCAAACAAGTAGGTAATTAAATGATATGAACTACTTCAGGTAAGCGATATGAAATACTAACATTTCGTCTGTTCGCTCCTCCTAAAAGCCGTTAAGTTGAATTATCCAGAGGTTACAAGAAATTGGTTTTTCAGATATTTCTTGAGACCCAATGAGAGGTTTTTGAAATAATTGAGATTTTCGGGATGAAAATATAAATATTTAGGTTTTTTAGTCTTGAAATATAAAATGACTTATTTAACTGAATACCTCTTTAGATGTTGTGTGAGAATTATCAATTTGATAACAGCATTGACTCATGTGACTATTGATCTGTAGAGCTGTTTAGATACCATATTACGCTGGATTGTTCTTTTAAATATTGCAACCTTTTTAGGGGTTCAAAAGGCTTTTCATACTTCACGGAATGTATGCAAGTGTACAAGTGACGAAATAGACCTCGTTTTGGAAATTTCTCCAAATTAAATTATACGACTTTTTTAAGCTCAGATTTAGTTTTATCACAATTGATTTAGGCTGGATACAATTTTTCATTTTGTTTGTGCTTGTAATTTAGATTTTATTGAGAAATGAAGTTTGAAAATTTGCAAGGAATTTGACCGCAACAATCATTCCGGGTGAAACTTTACCCCCGTAGTCGCAAATCACGGTCAATCTCTTAAAAAATTTTTATCTTAATGTCGCCATAAAATCAATATAGTGAGCAATATCACAATGAAAATTTCCAAGTAGACTAAAATCATTGCTCTTAATCCGAATCTGAAGTCAAAAATTTTGTACAAAAGAATTTGAAGATTTTTTCAAATGGAGGTCGTACCCTTCTGGTTGTACCCTCCACACAAGAGATTTTGATTATTAGTTTTGGTACATATATGTTTCGAATTTATTTAGTTGTTTCCATGAACAAAATAAAGATAAATATTTCATCCGATGTCCTTAGATTCCCCACAGAGGCACTGGAAGCTTCAAGATGCGGTGGGGGCAGGAACTGCAGAAAGGGCACCTGGGGGTATCAAAGTTTGCCGTCGAAACAGATCGGGAATTGTCCTTTAGCCAATGACGAAGCCTGGTTGTAGGTGAAGACCCTTTCTAGGTTAAGAAGGTCGGCAGTCTGGAGCGGGACCCTAGGGAATTTTCGCATTGTTACGCTCAAAGACTCATAATGGGAGAACATCCATAAAAATACATTTCAGTCAATACTACAGACAAACGTCATTCTCGGAAATTCATTTAACCCAACATCAACCATCAGGGGTGGCTAGAACCTGGCTACGATGATATAGATATAATTTTCTGGCTTAGTTGTGTGTAGTGCCGCCGAGAGGTTTCGGAGGCCTTGCTGCAGAATCGAAAGGGGAGACTCTTTGCGAGCGAAGGGTGCAGAAAAATTTTGGCGACCATGCCCCTAAATTATCACAAGATTCATTTCAGAATGTCTTACTAATTGCTTTCACCGAAGGGCAATTCACTCTTGCCAATAGCGTACGAGATTTTCCCTGAAACAAAAGGATTTTTGGGGATTTCCAGATAAAACAATAGGATTCCCACGAAAGGTGTACGAGATTTTTTGAAGTGATTTTCCCCTCGGCTTTCACAAACTGGAAACCTCAAGGCCCATGGCCAATTTTCCATCGCTACCACCTTTCGGTAACTCTTGTTGTGAGCTTGTTTTTTGATGTTTCTAAAAGCAGATCGAAAAGAAACATTTTAGATCATCAACCCAAAAGGTCACCCCTTTGCTCATTTCGTATATTCAAGGGCTCTTTTTGGTTATGCAGTTGGCAAAAAGAGCAACTCGGTGAACTGCAAAGGGGCAGGTAAGCTAACATTTTGGGGAAAAGGGAGTACGTGCCCCCTGTGCCCCCATGGCTCCTTCGACTTTGCTTGAATTTAGGACCTCATTGATGCCTTGATTGATATATCAAATAGATGTTAGTCAGCGTTGGTAACAATCTGAAATCTGTTCAGCATGATCATGAAGGTTGAAGAGTTGTCAACGAAAATACTTTGCGTGTACAAATTTCTTTGCAAATCGATTTTCAGTTCTCATTAATATGGAAAATATTGACTTTTGTCTTGCACGAAGATATTAAGAGATGCTTGAAACCTAAATTTCATTAGCATTCAAAATATTTATACGAATTAATACGAATTAATATTACTCTGAAATCAATTTCTTGATAAAAGGGCACTTTGCTGCCCCCGTGCTGCCCCTGTGCTGCCCCTGTGCTGCCCCCGTGCTGCCCCTGTGCTGCCCCCGTGCTGCCCCCGTGCTGCCCCTGTACCACTAGGCCAACGGAGGCCCCTGCCCCCGTAGCTCCGGTGCCCTTGATTCCCCACAAAAGTACCAAATGATCACCACAGTTCCAAAGAGAATGAATTCTCTATTTATACCCAAGTACGGGGCCCTTTGGCTTTTTTCTGAATAAATTCTTTATACATTTTGAATATATTTAGCTGCAAAGATTTATTTTGAAGACTCGGTCCATTTTTTATTGAGTCGGTCCAACTTTTCCTGAGACCTGAAGGCAGAATGGAGCATTTGAAAATTTCGAAATACTTTGTTTGATAATTTTTAAAAATGAAATAATTGCAAGATATCATCATTAAATATGGAATAATGTCATCCCCCCTTATAGGGCCTATTTCTTTACCATCACGATGAATGATATTGCACGATAAAAAGCCTCGCTGAGATGTTTTAAATGCTTGAAATTTGTACTCTGCCGTTTACCAACAAAATCATACGTCAGGGGCGTCACTTGAGGGGGTATGAGGGGTGGTTCAGCCCCCCTCCCCCCCCAACCACGAAAGTAGGACATTTGCCCTGCCTTCAGGTGTCACGAAAAGTTGGACCGACTCACATACAAAATTGACCGAGTCTTCAAAACCGATCTTTGCAGCTACAAATATTGAAAATGTTTGAAGAATAAGTGCATAAAAAAGCAAACGAATTCCGCACTTGGGTAAAAATATAGAATTAATTCTCTTTAAACTGTGGAATAATTTGGTACTTCTAAGGGGAATCTAAGGACACTAGATGAAATATTTATCTTTGTTTTGCTCAACTTATTTTTTGGGAACAACTAAAAAAACTTGAAAAACATACATTTACCAAAACTGATAGTCTTAAGTCTTTTGCGTGGAGGGTACAACCTGAAGGGGCCAGTTATAGATATGCCTGGGAGAGACAATGAGCTTGAAGGATTTTTGAAATTTGAATTTCAGGATATCTTCTTTGGCTCTACTAACCACCAAGAGCCCTAACAATCAGCAAATTCAGTTTTTTAATGGATTTATCATACTACGTACAGTCGTACTATTATTCCTAGTCACCTATAGTCTTAGGTGCATTCAATAGAAAGAAATAATGAAATCAACTCTTACGATGTTCTCAAGAAGAAATCATAATAAATGCTGCAGATTGACTACATAATTCTAAAGAATGTATATTTATAGACAGGGAATTTTGCATAACCATCTACCAACCAGCCTAACCGAAATTTTTAAGGTTTAAATCATTAAGCCTTGGGAACCTTCTGGCAGAAGACCGGAAGTCACGTCCACGTTACAAGCTTTTATGATGGTATCATCAGATTTGAAAATTTTTCATGCTTGCAGCGAAGCGACTACTGGTCAATTACCAGAATGCTTCCAAGGCTTAAAAAGATCAGTGGCCTTTACTTTTATGATTTAAACTTCCATCCAGTTGGAAAAAAACAGTGGGAGTGGACCAAATTCTCTTCACTATTGCGCGTTCGTGGCTTTTCATAATATTGCCTTATAGTTTGATCGCGTAACTTTTAATCACTTTAGCATTACTTATTGGCGCCATACTGAATTCAAAGATATGAGTAGAAACAACATTTTCAAGATAAGAATAACTTTTCGGTGAACATGTTGGCTACCGATGAAAAAATTAAAGAATGAACAATAGCTTTTTGAATATTATTATCAGCAAATCAATCCTGCATCTTGAATGGCTTACAAAACAGTGGTTTAGTGGTCTTGAGAATAATTTCTTGTAAGAATATGTGGAACAAGCAATATAGATAAAAACATGTTTATATCTATTTCGTTGAAATAAAATAAGCCAAAAGTATTTGCGGTAGATTTTATGCTATTGTTATTTTTTCCTAAACGTGAAGTATGAAAAGCCTTTTAAACCCCTAAAAGTTTGAAAAAATTAGAAGAACAACCCAGGTGTAATATGGTTGGTATCTTAACAGGTCTACAGATCAATAGTCACTTGAGTCAATGCTGCTATCAAATAGATAATTCTCACACAACATCTAAAGAGGTATTCGGTTAAATAAGTCATTTCATATTTCAAGACTAAAAAACCTAAATATTTATATTTTCATTCCGAAAATCTCAATTATTTCATATTTCAAACACCCCTTATAGGGCCTCTTAATTTGTTCTCAACTTTTGACAAATTTCTAATGTGAAATGCTAGTGTGTATATCGAAAGTGTATTGAAGAAAATGAGCGCATGCTCTTTGAATCCAGGATGGAGGGTTGCCTCACTCATTGAAAAACTTTTTCTTGCTCGACTCCCCAAGGTTAGGCAAACGCATCGGTGAACTTGTGGACACACTAAGCAAGGAACTAAGCGGGAACAACTTGCCTTAAGAAGTATTTTAGTGTTATGAGAACTGAGGGCCAGTTCCCAACATTCCCAACTTTTGCCAGGGCAATTTTTTTCTGCAGGGCAAATATGCAGCCACCCCCCACCCAATAAAAAGTGTGAAGTGATGCCCCTGGCGGAGATGATTGTCGCTTTTTTCTTGAAAGTGTCATGCAAACTACATCCAGCATATTCTTAGAAGCCAAAGAATTTTACCATCTATAATCTATTAGATTGTAGTCTATAGTTTGTCAATAAACATAACTGCTTTTTGAGTTTAGTCAGTTTGATCAGTTTGATCAGGCTTTCTTTCTGGTATCTCTTCTCTTTTGACAAGGGGGTCATGATATAAGCAATTTTACATTTTCTCTCTGTCCCGAGAACCTCCGTGATATTTTCACTAAAAGACCCCATCTAAAGGTAGCACCATAATGTTTCATGTTCCGAAAGTTAATCTAGAATATGCAAAGCGACACTTCTCTGCCATAGATAACTGGAATTATAACCCGGAAATCGTCAGAAAAGATTCTTCTTTCAATTCAAGAGTGGTCTCAGACATTTTGAATCTAAGGAACCCCAAACAGAACCCTTTAGAGCAGTAACGTACTTTTCTATTTTTAGTTGTAACATGTTATCTGAACGATACTTTATTCAAATACATTCCTTGATTTCTTTATTCAGCTAAAACGTAACTTGTATAAACATTGATGAAAACGAAAAAGTTTACCGTAAGTCCTCGAACTAGCACCCCTCCCCTACAAATAACCCCCAATTGCCTAGACAGCAAAAGTTATATCCCAATATATCTGCATTATATCCCCCTGGGCTTATTCGAGAATTTACCGAGGGGGGGTTACGGCTTTTGGACATCCTAGCTAGCTTCCGCTTCTTTGTTTATCCAGAAGCTTTGATGGGAATGAAAATCTTGTGTCTTTGTAGGAACATCCAAAGTTACATCAAAAGCTGTTGAGTGAGACGAACTGCTTTTTCATTCGTAAGGTAAGTGTGTTTTTATTTATGGTTACACTCTTTTTTATGATAAACTGGCTATAAGAAACGAGTACTGGACAGTCAGAAAAATTTAAGAACTTCAGTACTCGAAGGAAAAAAATTCAGAAACTATTAAATCGCGATAAAACTGAGAACAACGAAATTTTGTAAAGTCCAACAACATGATTATTCAGACGGCCTTTCTTGAAGTGAAAAAAAGGTCACGAACATTTCATAACATAACATTAAGAAACTGGAGTACTCAACATCGACCTTTGTTTTTTATAAAAAAATGAGTGTCATTATTCAAGCTCGAAAAACTTTTTTGGCCCCTCTTCTTTCAAATACGTTTCGCTGGCCCGGCAGATACATAAAATCCGACAATTTCGGACGATCTAACTGTTGGACAGAAATTATTTGTCCGAAATCTTAGCTATGTCCCCGTTATGTTCAAAAGTTTTAAATTCTGAAATATAATTCAATATAATAAATATAATACAAAGAAATATATTTCAGTCAATGCAAAAAAACATTTCATTTATATGGGCAAATAATTTCTAGGGGGGGGGGGGGGGGTGAATTTCTGGATATTATTTTAGACAGTTCTGATTCCTGGCCTCGTATTCATCTTCAATCTCATTAGCATATTATTCAATACTTTTTCTATCAATTTTTCTCAAATCGCTAATACCAAAAAGGAGTGTTTCATCAGCAGTCAGGGGTGCAGTCAGGGGTGCAGTCAGGGGCGTCACTTCATATTTTTTGTTTGACTGTATTTTTGCCCTGCGGAAAAAACTTTGCCTTGCCAAAAGTTGAAAAATCCATAAAGGAAAATGAAAACCAAAGAGGGTTTAAAGATACATTATTGTCAAAGAATGATAAATTGCGTTGTTTTTTATTCTAAGACGTCACATTTTTGCTTTAACAAATTTTTGATAATTTGCTTTAGACCACTGTGGTCAGGTTGCGGTTCTCCTAGGAAAAACTTATCTTAGGACGTGCTGAGGAGAGGGGGTTTCTGGGGGGTCACTTGAATAAAATTTCTAGGTAATAATCCAGCCTTTCCATTGCCACAAACTGTCATCAATAGATACAATAATGGCAAAAGTCTATGAATGAAATGAGGTAAAAGCAGTTTGAGCCTTTGACTGCCTGAGTGTTGAAAGTATTTTAAGAATTTCTCACTTTTGTGGGCTTGGGCTAAAGAAGTTAACAGGCTTCTAAATATTTGCAACATTGTGTCGATTGTGATCGAATCTAGTTAACGAATTAAACGTTTTTTGTTTTAAAATTCATGAGAAATTTTAATTTTCAGAAATTGTTGTGTTAAGGTATCAGTTATACTCAAATTATTTCAAATAGCAAACAGAAGTAAAATCCACCAGACAATGACCTTGATTGGTATATTCATAAGAGAAGTGAGAAATTAGATTTTCCAACAACAATCTAACAAGCATTTATACTTCTTTCATAAATTTTAACATAACATAACGACATGTGAACTGAAATAAATAAATCTTTTGATATATTCAGATATTCTTATGTTTATTTAGCTTTAAATTCTTTCTTTTCAAAAGAAATTGATTAGATAAACATAGACAACAGTGTTAAAGTACCGACAAGACCAGAATTTTTCCGACAAAATAGCAGTTAAGCTGTACGGGGGGTTTGTCCTCTCTGACCCGCCTTTATCTACACCTCTGCCACCAGAGCAGTTTAGCCACTATAGCAATTTTAGTAACAAAACTGCCATCATAGAAATTTTAACAACCAAAATAGCCACACGAGCAATTTAAGCAGTGGCAGAAAATCAGTCTTTCATTTGGGGGGGGGGGCAGGCCTACAATTTTCCGACAAGATAACATCTCGGATCATGTCTCGGCCCAGCTTTTTTGCCAACCCGTTGCCGCCATCTTTACTCCCCATGTGAGGACCGCAATTCTCCGGCCGAAACAATAGAGCGGGCTATCTAGCTCCATTATATCTATGGTGATTTCAAATCGTAGCTAAAATTCTGAGAAATAATTTCTTTGCACCAATTGAGGTCGCTCCTCTTTTCTTCTGATGTATTGAAATTTGGAATTGGCGATAGGTTATATTTTTCATTGAGAACGTAACCCTTCACCAAGAAAGAAAAGATCTTCAAAGAAGCGCAGCCATATCAGTCTTTCTTCGTTAAGTTGTTTTACGCTCAAGATAGCATTTCGCATTATTTGGGCGAAGCCACCAGTAGCGACTACTGGTGACCAGTAGTCGCTACTGCTAATATACCCTAGGTACCAGACCCACTCTTTGAAAAATATCTTTCTAACTATCTGAATAGTGGGGGCATGTACCCCCTGTGTCCCCTGTGCCCCTGGTTCCTTAGTCTATGAAATCAAGCAATTCTTCGAAAAAGAAACCGGGGTTGCCATATCATGTTTAGAACAAAATGAAATGGTTGCCAACCCTGAAAAGTTCCATGCTATAATGCTTAGGAAAAACAAGACAAATACCAGTGGAGAACAAATAAACATTAATGGCAAAAAATAAGATAGATCTGAAGGATCATTGGTATTTTTAGCCGTTAAGTTGGATTATAAACTTGATTTTGACCCACATATTTCGGGTTTATTGGTTTCAAGGAAAAAAAGATTCTTGTTCAGAGCTTTATATATTCTATTTTCAGTAATTGTTACTTAGTCTGGTACTTTTCATCTCCTGAATCATTACAGAAAATTGAACAGTTGAAAGAATGTGCCTTAATATTTCTCTTTAATGATCATACTAGTTCGTATAACGATTTGTTTTAAATCAGACAATAGCACGATGATTGTTACTTTTCAACGAATTATTTGCATTGAAATATTTTAAACAGTAAAATAGTTGAGCCCACCTTTAATGCAGAGTATTTTCAAACGACAGTCATCAAATTATTCATTAAGACATCCAAATAACCTAGCCCAGGTTAGAACTAATCAATCAACATTTGGATCTAAAATCCTAATGTTCATAAATTTGGAAGGACCTACCAAACGAGCTATAATCTGAAGAGAACTTGAAAGTTAGAAAATCTAGTAAAACAATGGAACGGACCAGATTGCAAATTTATTGCCTTTCGAGCCTGCCGGTCAATGCAATTTCATCTTGACTTAGCATCCATAACTTTTATATATATATATATATATAATCAATATATTAATTTGAAGCAATGGAGCTATGTTATAATTAATAAATGTGTTAAATATGTTAGCCTTTCATTACACATATGATATCTACATATTGGTGGCTACAGTTTACATCGAATTAGAATAGAATTTGCTTACTTTTTAACAGCATTGTTTTTTACTACGTTTTCTCTGATGGTTAGCGCCACCTCGTGTGTGGTTTTATTCATTATTCGAGGGCATAGCTTCTACGTGTAGTAGGATTAATACTTTGTTTATCACACTATTGTTGTACTATCACACTATTTGTGGCTGGGGGTTGGTGGGGGGGGGGGGGGTCTATGGTATTTGAGGATTTAAGGTATTGGTGATATTCGATCCATTAAAGCGAACCAACGGTGAACTAGAAATACGGTGAACCGTATTTCCTCTAATGAACGCCGCCCTCTGATAAACGCCGCCCTCTGATAAACGCCGACCTCTGATAAACGCCGCCCTCTGATAAACGCCGCATCTTGAAAAGCGGCGTTCATTACAAAACACACCACTATGCGAAAGCTATAAAAGTTTCGAAGACTCTGACGGGGGCAGGGGTATTGACATTCCTTGACATTTCCATAACGTGATGACGTCCTTTGTAAACTTTCAAAAATTGTGCACACAATCTTTATCACGTGTTTTGGGAAAAGAAAACGTTGTTTAAAGTCTGTTTTTTCATCGCATTTTTCATTTGAAAAACTTTTTATTTTGTATTAAACGCCGCCCTCTGATAAACACCGCCCTCTATTAAGCGCCGCATCCAAAATTGGAGTTGGTAATAAACACCGCGGCGTTCTTTAGAGGAAATACGGTATGCAACAACGATCGATTGAAAACAAGATAAATTACTAGAAAAATGGAAACTGATCTGAGAGTGCGCCGTAATCCCTGCGCGGCAGCCCTGTGGCTCCATTGGCACTATGAGACCGTGTTCCTCTATGCGCACTCGTCACATCAACCAATGAAGGATACATAAATAGATTTATCTACATTTATCTAAAATGGTTTCTTATTTTATGATCCTGTATACTTTGTAAGTATACTTCGAATGTTTAAATTTGATTCTAGCCAAGATTTTCGCAGTTTTAAGGTTGTAGTTTATGTGCAAACGAATCCAGGTCAATTTGTTTTGTACTTTTTGACTGCATCGGTTCGGTAAAAAAAAGTTTAATTTTTTTAAAAGAGAGAGGATAAAAGTCCCCAAATTTTCCAATAAAATTGAAACACGGTTTTTAGAAAACTTGCAGAGGCACGTCATCTAGATTAGCCTCTGACCTTTTTTAGAAGTCACAGGTGAAAAGCTATCATTTCACGCCAAATCACCCAAAAGGCCAGGCGTGCCACTAGCATCAACTAGATTACAAGCAATAACTAAAAGTTTTGAGAAAGGTTGGGTAGCACAGATAACTGTCTGTTGGAAATTTGAGCTCAACAGCCCTTTCAAATTAAGATGTGTTCATGTTTGAATTTTCACGCAATGACCATAATGATACTAAAAATAGCAACAGTTGCCATTTATAATCTCTGGTTTGAAGCATCAAGCTGTTTTTATAAAAAATAATAACTTTCTGTTTATGCTGTTTTTTGAAATTTTTAAAACTCTTGTAGCTGGAAGCAAAGCATACCAGTTTGTGATGTTCTGATAAGATGTTTGAAACTCAGTTGTCCCTAAATCACAATGATGACGATCAGCAGTCTATTCAAGAAGATTTTCTTTGGGACCTGTGTTGCTGTTTTACTTGCGCTAGTACTGCTCTGCAATTTTTCAAGTTACTTCACAGGTACTATTAGTAACTTTTCCTAACAGTGATTAATCTTTGTATTACGTATACTTTGTAAGTATAGTGTAGTTAGATTTAAGGATGTCATGATACCATATCAGTCAGGTGACCTTCAAATACTGAAAGGGCACAATCAAATCTTAAGGTGCATTGGTACTTATGCACCATAATGGATATAAAGTTATTAATGAAGCAAAATCAAAACGTCTTATGAACAAGTTTTTTTTTGGATTTTTTACCTCCCATTCCTGAGAGTGCAAGACCTTGGAAGATGACCAAAATATGTCCAAGTTTCTGGTTGGATGACTCTTGCTTTTGTCAGCTTTGTTTTGACCTATATGTCCTTTGACCTCTAACCTAGCTGAAGAGCCCCATTGAGAAAAATATCTTCCTGAGCACACAGTTATTGAACAATTTGTGGAAGTCTCATTCACAACTGTCAGCCTTACTTGAAAACATCCAAGCTTATTCATCAATTTTTTTAACTCTTAAGGCTCCACAGTTACCTACAGCACAAGGCTAGGATATTATATTTGCTTTAGGAAGTTTCATTCCAACAAAGTATTGTGGAGCCTGGTGCTAATAACATATGAAGGGCCCTTGTTTGTAAATTTTCATTAGCCAAAATTATTCTTTAATTTACCTTTCATCAAAATTCTAAAGCCTCAAAAGATGTGCCCTGTAACTTCCTATTTAAAGAAGATTTGCTAATATATGTTTCCAGATTTTTTCTATTGAGAACAACATTGCATATAGCAAAGTTGCCAGTCTGGTGTTCAGATGTATTACAGGCGATAGGCCTACATTTATATGACATTATCATTATAAATATATTTTACATGGAAATGGTCTGTTTCTGAATAACACTATTTTTAATTTAGGTATTTTATAAGAATTTATTTTCCAAAACAAAAATTGAGTGGGTTTTTTCCACAAAATATATGTTGCTAGCTTGACTCTTTTTTCTTAATCTATCTGTTGTATCAAATTTACTCTATATAATTATGACTGTCTCCATGCAAGTAAAAAAATGCCATGTTGGCAATGGGTTGTCTGTTTTCTGAATATCTCTTTGAAATTTACTGCTTGTATGATATTTGCTTTCTGAATTTAACTGATAACCATTAAAATAATGCTCATTTTTGTATATTTTCTCAAGTTCAAAATACAATTTCATTAAATATCACTTTTTTCAAGTTCATTTGTAATGGATAGAAAACACTTTTCTTGTAGAGCAATGGAAAGGAAACATGTTTAAACAAATAGCATACAAAAAGAGCAACAAGTTTCCAGCACCAGTGTTGATGCCACATCAACCTCTTGCTGGAGTACTCCTGTCAGTGAACTTTAATCATCCGTTTTACAGTGTCATACCTCTCCTTAAAGAATATTATGAACCAGTTTTTGAAAAAATAATCTTTTGCGGACCTGAGAAGAGTTCTGAGTTTAATGTTGTAGTTATTGAAGGCAGCAGAGGGCATTATGGTTATATGTGTATAGCTGAAGCAATTAAGAAGTACCCAAACTACCTTGGCTACTTATATGTAAACGATGATATGGTTGTTAACTGGTGGACCTTAGTACAGAAGCCTAGAGACAGAATTTGGTATGGTAAAGATATTATCAATGAGGCAGGAGCCAATATGGATATGCCTGCACCTTGTTGCTGGCACTGGTGGAACGATGTTGGTGCTTTAGAAAATTGCAGGAAAGCTTTTGATGCCCTAAATTCAACATCATCATGGAAAGAAAAGAAACATTTTGAGATATACTCCAACAACACAGGTGGCATTCGCTTATGTGTTAGAGCATGGTCAGATTTCATGTATATACCCCAAAGGCTGGCACAGTCATACCTAACTTTCTCAGAATCTTTCTATAGATACCAAGTTTTTCTTGAAGTTGCTGTATCAACAATTCTTCTTATGCTTGATGCAAAAAATAAGATAGTAAATTTGGATGGAGCATATCTTCCTGACACATATGGAGATATCGATTTCTCAGATGGAAATATTTTTGCAGATAATTATGACACAAAGAGGAGCTTTTACCATCCAGTAAAACTTTCAGTTGAAGGAAGGGCATTATCTCTATTCAAGAACACCATTATGAGGAAAAGTATACAGTGCGTAAAAAATTTAGCTAGAAATGCTACACTTATATGTTAATGTCTCTGGAGTTAATTTAAGATAGATTTGAGGCAAAAATGTACACGATTGTGAGAAAATATTTTCCAAATATTATTCCAATAATTCTAAATCAGTTAATTGCAAATTTTGTCAAATATTTTTGTGTCATCACAAGAAATGTAGGGAAATTGATGCTTCTAATTCTAATCAGAATTCCCATTAAAAGTTGTGTTCTTTACTGCTCAGCTATAAGATACACTCTTGATGATTTTAGTGTGTAGAAATTATGATGTTAATATTTTGAGACGAAAACCCTAGAAAATAATGTAGAGTCAGTGAATAATATGCTAATCCATTTTTATTCATAAAGAAAGTCTGAATCCAGAGTTTTTTCACTTCTTCTTTTCTGTTTACTGTATTTCCTCTAAAGAATGCTACGGCATTCATTACAAAATCCAAATTTTAGAAGCGGTGTTCAATAGAGGGCAGTGTTCATTAGTGGAAATACGGTATTGCTACCCTATTTGTCTCCTGGATCTGGCCATTGGCAACAAAATAATGAAAGTAGTGTACCATGTGGTGGTCACATAAAATTTATTTGGAAACTCAACAATTAAAAATGAATCTTTAGGCTCTTGGGCAAAGGCTATCCAATTTTCTCTGCAAAAGAGCCATGAGGACATTGTTCACTCTCCCAAAGCAGGTAGAGATAATGATTTATGTGGAGGCATTTAAAGAACATGTTAGTCCTGGGTGGATGATTAAATTGTCCTAAGTGTCTTGTTGTTTCATCCAGTTACATAAAGTATTCCTTTTCAATGTATATTCTATTTAGAGGAATTTTGCTTTTTAATTAGCAATTTTCATTCTGCTGAAATACCATCATCTTCTCCTTCATCCTTTCTTGACAAACAAACAGCCTCTGGTGACAAACACACAGCTTCTGATTTGGGTGACAAACACACAGACTCTGATGTTTGATCATTTACCAGATCTGTTTCTGTATTGCTATTGCCAATACCCCTCTCTTCAGTTGAATTTTCAATACTGCTTGGGTCAGCATCTGATGATCTCTGATTGCAGTGGCAAGCAAATGCTATTTTCAGAAGCACAAAGAGGACTGGAACAGCAACCAGGGAAACATGATAGACAATGAATGTAGCCTTATCTGTGGATATGCTAGTACAAAATGTGATGAAAGTGACCAATGGAACAATCAGGGTTTTTAGTAGCAAGTAAATGTGTGTGCGGTGGCCAGCAGAACCATTTGGTATGGCCCAAGGATGCATTAGACGATTTCTATTCCAGTATGCTAGCACAAAGAGTGTAAACTGCATGAAACCAGCACCAAATAAAATAACGCAGCTAAAACGAACAGCAATCTTCTCATTGTGGCTGACATGACCAGTGAATTTGTTAACCAATGTTGAAACAAATGGTGTACCAGCTAAAAATGCTAGAAAAAGGTTGTTGCAAAGATTCATGGCTGCTGTTAGTAACTTTATTTGATGTAGAATTGAATGGTGAACAAACCATAAAATAGCAACTGCAGTGAAGCATCCCATGTAACCAACAAACATTGGTCGCATATTTATCAAGGTCCTTCCAAGTCCATCTTTTTTAACAGCAGAATCTTTTGGAAAATCCTCAGTGGTTATGTCTAACACCAAGAGAGTAGCGACAATAGCAATTGCTGCATCTGAAAAATACTCAATTCTTTCCTTGTCAATCTTTCCTGCGAGAACGGCAATCCTTGACCTCCCCTCAATCGAGGGACAGCAATATCGTCTGTTGCAGTAAGCAAGCAACCGCCGAATTAATGGTGTAAATATCACACTGACAATCAAAACCCAAGAAACCACAACATCAAGAGCACTAAAGGCTGCCGCTAGAATGAACAAAGTGCAATTTATGCCGATCTTACCGAATATCTGCGCCTTCTTTACCCGCATTTCTTGTTGATCTAGTCGTTGAATACTTGAAGAGAGTAATCTGGGAGTAAAAAAAGCATAGCCGAACACGCAACTTTCTATTAATTCAAGTACCAAAAGTACGATACACGGAAGAACAACTGCAATTTCAGTCTGGCCATATTTTCCCTCAAGGGCAACGGTGAATGGCAAGAATGTTGTGAACATTAGGGAAATGAGTGTCATAACAACAATGAAATCATCAATTCTTGCGATCACCTTGAATCTAAGAATATGAGATTCCCATATTGTACAAATCACCAGAAAGCCCACGAGGAAAACCAATAATTGCGGATATTTTCTCAACAGGCCCTCTTTCAAGGTCTCATCTCCTTCGAGCTCGAACTTTCGGATTGGTATAACAAGCAATGTTGCTGCGGTAGCAAACACTGCATCGCTGAATCCTTGTAACCTTGCTGGTGAAACAATATCAGCTCTTTCAGACGACCTACATGGCTCCATTTTTTGTACTTTAAAATATATAAATCTTAAGAATTTTTCTTAAGTTTCGAAGAATGTTATTCTCACGCTCGTCCCAGCTAATGCAAAAACTCCTCAGTTGAGTCTGTTTATTTACTTCCTGTTCGTTTCTTGTGGCAAGAGAATAAGGTAAGCTGCTATTTTGGGGGAACCTCTTTTCCATAACGAAATCAACGACAAAATGGCTGCAAAATGACGTAGTTCTTCCATTTCTTTATGAAGCAGGCCAGTCGCTAAAGGGGGGCCATTGGAGCGTGACGGCCCCCTGTAAAAATAATTCCATTGTAAAAACTTTTTGAAATTTAAGGGTGCTTTGTTTAAATTTCCAAACTTGTCGGCAAATGGGAGTTGGAAACCCCCCTGGAGCACAATAGTTAGCGGCGGGCCTGATCAAAAGTAATCAGAATTTGTTTCTTGTTATCAGAATTATTTGTCTATTATCTGAATTTGCTGTTCGTAATCAGAATTTGTTATTCACAATAACAATTTTTGCAGATTTTTGTTTTCAAAACAATAAATTTGCGATTACAAAACAAAAGTTCCTAATTACAAAAAGCAATTTTAGAATGAAATGAACGAAAACTTGATGAACAAAGCAGGAAATTCCAAAGCTTCTCCCTGATACTTTGTAGTTGGTCTATAATCGTTTTACAAGCATCTTACTATATATAATTTCTAACAGACGAGCCACTCTGCCACAAAATCGACGCTGTTTGGGGACGTGTCATGAAGTATCTACGACAAGGGGCGAAGAATATGTGGCTTTATCCAAAAATGTGGATCAGTTTTGCGTATGGAGAGGAAGAAGGCAACAAGGAAAAGGACAAAAGTAAGCAGAGAGCAATACTTTCATGCTTTCAGAGAAAAATTGAGGCATCCAAGGAAAGTTCAAGCAGTTGTATAAGTTCATCTTCAGATTCTGACTGTTTATAACAATTTGAACTTTTCTTTTGCAGTCAATGACAGCATCATATAATTCTAAAACTTTTAGTTGGATTTGCTCAAAACTTTGCAAATATTTCTTGTGGCCCATTGTGAAGCATTGAAAATGTTTGGTGGCCCCGGCCTATATCCTCCGCCCCCTGTAGCAGATACTTTATGACACGTCCCTAACAAAATTGAATTTGTGACCTATCTTGAGAAAAAAGTTTGTCTTTATAATATTGCAAAACTCTTCAAAAGTGGAAACGAAGGGAAAAAGGGAGGTGGAGAATGGGAAATGCATGCATGCTAAGGTAAAAATTACCATTAGGTAAGTGTACCAAAACGTTCTGCCGTTGTTATAGATTACAAAAAGAAACAAGCTATTGTGTACAGTTCATTTCATCAATTTTATTTATTTATCTGCCTATAGGAAACATAGATTTGATGAAGTTTTTTGTGTTTAGCAAGTATGGCACGAAGATCACATTTCTCAGCCGAGGCGGAAAAGCATTCTAACAGTGAATTATCGCTCTAAATAACTCAAATTCAAGTTCAAGAGTATTTGTTGGAGAAGGAATTCTATAAGGTAAATAAACAGTTATTTTACAGTAACAAAACTTTTTTGGTTATTCTGTCTCATTTTCTTTTGAATGGAGCCTCTAGTACCTTTGTTGCTTCTTTGAACTGAGCAAATGCCATCAAAGATATCTTTGATTCCATCGAGGAAATCTCTTTGTTATACATGTTACTTATCATGCAATAGACTTTCTTTTTCAAATTTCATTCCATCTCTAAGATTTCAAGCATTACATATTCAAGACACATTCTATTTAATTTTCTAAACAGTCTACATAGTCTTTTATCAAATAATCTGCAATCTAGAATTAGTTTTTTTTTACTGGATACTTCTGGCATGAATATTCACATGTATTTCATTGCAACGAGTTTTTGCATGCTTGATCTTCTTTAGGATACGTTGTGCAAGATACAATTGCAAAAAAGACGTTTTTATTGCTTGCCGGCATAAGCTGGATTGTCGTACTTAGCTTTTGCGCCTTTATAAATCGGATTCTCCTCCTGCCAAAGAAGAAAAGGAGTAAATGAAACACAATGAGCCTCTGGTTTTGAAGTTAAATCATAGATTTTTCTTCCGTAACATCCTGTAATGTGAAACTGTACTGCCACTCTATGGTGACGGTCCCTTTTTGATAGCTGGCTGGCAAAGTTGTTAGTTGGTCGGTAAATGTACCCGGAATTAGGGTGAAAAGGACAGCACTGTCATCATATATGTCTCGCCTTTTTCTACATTTATAAATGCAAAGATTTTTTTTGTATAAAGAGAAATGTTGAATTCCTCCAGTTCTAAGCATGGTAATTTCAGGTTTATCACCAATGGCCTAAATTGTGATTTGAGTTGTTTGGCCAGTGAACTTAAGTCACTTTCTGGGCGGCCTTTTTCATCCTACTTCATATATTGAAATTTTTTAACCGATTTTTGAGATTTTGTGGTTTTCTTGATACTTATCGAATGAGGGTTAGGCAACTGCCTTATATTCATTTTTCTTAAGTAAAATTCAAAATCTAAAGCTGGCATACAACACAATTTAAATACGAACGCGATGGAGTTCGCAAACGAATCAAAAGGCAGAAATTATGTAATGGAACAAGAGGAAGATGATATCGTTTTCCTTAAATAGTTTAACTTGTCACTTCGAACCAACCATAAGTGCCACTAAAGTTTACAGAAATTCCATCTTCAAAGTCCTTGTATCCACAACATTTGCCGCACTGGCTGTGTTTTAAAATGATTTCTGTTTGAAGCTGACAGGTAGCATCTAAAATCATTTTTTTGCTAATTCATCAAAGCGCGAGTTATGCAACAAATGTTCCATTACATAAATAATCAACATTCAACTAAGTCTCATTATTAATTCATTTGTCTTATGCATGCTATTCATGATTGAGTGTGGGATATTCTGTGGCTACTACAAAATACCTTCACATACCTTATTCCATTTTGACTTAAGTCTATCTTTCTCAAACTTTGAGTATTCAAAACGATCCTGCAATAGAAGAAACAAAGAGTAAATTTATGCGTACCGAATCTGAAAATGCCAAAATACTGTCTTGAAGAAAGTTTAATTTTACTTCTGAATTCTTAAATTATTCATGATTGAAGAAACTTAAAAGCTCTTTTTCTGACAAGAAAGTGATGTCTTTTTATTCCAACCAATTTACGAAAGTTAGAAACTTGCATCTCCTTTAAAAGGAATCTGAAGAATTTAGAAAGGCTATGTTGCAAATTATAGTTTTTCATAGCCAAGTTTCTACCTGCCATTTCAACGAAATAATAAAGAGCGGACTCATGCTTTGTTTCATTAACCTATTATCGAGATGATTTAGTCACGTTTCTCGCCAGCATTCAAATAATTCTTCTTTAGTCAGTCGCTCAGTAAATTAATTTGGTTAGTGATGTATTTTAGCAAGAATTTAATGCAAATCTGTACCTATTCTACCGCTAAAATTGACTTTCTCGAGATAATGTTGTTTATTAATTAGCTAAAGCCATATCTTAAGCCCTTTTCTGTGACACAATAAAAAACAACGTACGTAAGTTGATACAAATAACTTCCAAATAAGAAGAGCAAGAATAGCTGCCAATAAGAGACCGCCGATTATTCCAAGCACAATCGCCAGCAAGTCTGGTTCACTTTTTATGACTTTTGGACATGCTGCAAAACAAGAAAAGTGACACAAACCAATTTTTAACAAAATATTTCTGCTTGAATAACGATTTCAAAGCTTGAACTTGCAAGATTTCAGGGATAGCACCGAAAGAAGGAATCAGAGCTATGGCCCCCGAACAATTTAGCAACATGAAAAAGATAAACATTTTTATCAACTAGAATAAGGCTGACAGAAGGAAAATTGTTTCCAAAAGGTTTATCTTGAATTATAAGTAATGCACTTGGTCGTAATCGAACTCCAGTATATGACATCAAAAGCAACGATCATTCCTCTTAGCCAAATGTCTCAATGGAATGATTGGTAACTTTTGAGGCTCTCACCGAAGATTTTCCTCGTATTCAAGGCAGTTTCTCTTCTGCCTCACCTAGGCAATTCTTTGTCAAAGCCATTAATCTTATACATCTATTCATTAATGCAGGACAGCTCAAAGCTGCAACTCCGAGCCTCACGCACAACACTGTCATAAGGCAATCGCAACATGGAACCTTTCTGCTCTGTAATCTTGGAGCCTGAAGCTCTACCTTTACTGTTGACAGACTGCTAAAAACGTAATTTTCATTAATTATATATTAATTCTTACTTTTCTTTGGATTTGCCCAAATAGTGAAGTTTCCAAAAGCATCTTCTCCAGCATAAAAAGAGATGTAGCAACCATCGTCATCTTGGAATTCACACTTTCGTGCCTGGCCTGAAAATTCGATTTTATTTCAATAAATCAGTTCCTAGGCAAGTTGCTTTACGTAGCATTTTCTCTCAGACCTTATACATGTAATAAAGCAAAAACAACTCTTGCTTCAAGGCGTTTCTTGTAAGGATTTTTTCTCAATCTCTTTGGCTGGATTCGTTAATATTGTTTATACCTTTCCTGTGCTTTAAGCGGGGAATAATCAGAAGAAAAGTTTCGGAAGACCAGCATTAATTTATCGTTCCGCTTCAAATAAATCTAATGCTTGCCAAAGCCATAAGAAAGTTGCCACGTATCGTATATGTTTATATGTGTTTCAATACCAATTTTTGGACAGGAGGGACGGGAGAACACTTTGGGGAATACTATTTTGACTTCTCCTTAAAATATCTAGTTGAATAGCTCCCCTCCTTCAAAATAGGCTCCGACATCTTTTGCAGGTATTGTGAAAATAGAAATGCTGAAAACTATTTTTCACAGCTTTCTCAAACTTAACATTCAAGTGGGGGTATTGTTCCTTTACGTTGAGAATAATCAATTTCTCTCTTAATGTCCCTAGGGGAAATCTAAGCCAACAAAAAGGGTGTCATGCTCAAGGGATTTGAAATACCGCGTGCAGATAACTGCATTGGAGTTAGAAGAAACAGAATGTTGAGAATACTTACGGGTTGCATTGCTCATAACGATTTTAACAGTGCAGTTATTGCAGATTGCTGGGTCTCCACGCTTGAAGACTTCACACAACACACAGTCGCGATTTTCCGTACAGTGGCTTTCACATGACTAGAATAATAGATTTGAAATACGATGAATTCTAATGCCACGCTACGATGTTGAATACATTCAGTTATAATTTACTCACTCTGAAGAGGATATATTTGTTATCAGTGCTGAAGAGTAAATACAGAGATAGGCATATCTATTTACCGGACACAGCTCGCAATGGGTTCCCTTGTACCCAGGCTCGCACTGACATTCACCACAGTTACACGTTCCATGACCACTGCACACCTCCTGAAATTGCAACAGAAAAAGAACAAGCTAGGCAAAGAAAGGTGAGTAATGCAAAAGCAATTGAATTTGGCTTTAAATGTTTGTTTTGTACAAGATGATAAAATTAATTTCAGCAAAACGTTTCGACGTATTTGGCTCGCTTTTGCTGTTATCGTTGCAGTTTTTGTACCATTTATGTGAGAGGACTACGTTTTTTTGGAATTTAATGTAAAAACGTATTCCAAAACAAAGACTAATGCTGAATTTTGTTGATTTGTTCTGGTTCACAATATCACCGTACTATACTATACGTACACATTGTACACGTCATGAGACGAGCCTCAAATTCGTTTGAACACAAGACCTACAAAAAACCCAAAAGTTGGCCAAACAAAAGCCACTAGAAACCGTGAAAATACAAGAGTGACGGCGCTTTGTCAAGGCTTGCTCTTGTCAACGGTAGCCTTGTTTCTGAAAGCAGAGCCCGTTCCACCGAAAAATGGGATGCGAAAAGGGAGGTGAGGTGAATTGAGGGGTTTTAGTTAAACTATTTTAGTTTATCATTTTATCTTGATGATATATATTTCATTCAGTTGTTGCTTTTATACCGGGCGATGGACTTTCAATTAGAAAACAATCTATGGCTTTTTGTATTTGTTAACAAACGCTATTTGAAATGGGCACTTCAGAAGGCCGCTGTACATATTGAATAAGATAGAGTGTACAAGCTAATGTCAAAAAAGAATTTCATTTGGAATCCAAGCATAACAATAACATTACGTGACAAGTACCCCGCCTTTCACGCAGTCTTTTGCCACTAGTGTGCAATTCTTCTGACCACAATTACTGCCTGTCCAGATCCCCTTGCAACGACATTTATTGCATTCACATACACCACGATCTGGGCCTAGGAGAAGTTGTAATAAACGTAAAATTAAACAACTTTTAGGTACATCATTTTGATGCGTCACTTCCCAACTCCAACTGATTGGCGTCCCGATTGTTCTCAACTCTAACTAACTACAACGCGTTCCGTACCAGGTACATTGCGTCACCTACCAGCTGTAGGTATCTCAGTTTACAGTCACTCTGCACGTCTTTGCAGCCAATGGCACAGCACACTGGGCTCATTTACCGATTCGAAAGGATGGATGGAGGGCTGGGTTGCCTCTACGGGGTTTTTAGAGATCGATTGTATGACAAACAGGGAATTGAACCCGGGTCGCTTACGCGGTAGTTCATAGACTATCCATTGAGCCAAAGCGGATTCTATTCAATTTTTAGAGAGCTGGAAAAGACTACCTATCGGTGCCTATTGGCAACTATGCATGACCATGGCTTGATTAACGGAATATACGGATTTACACATTTATGTCCAAATTAATACCTAAAAACTAAATTTAGGTTTAATAAAAGTTCTAAGCGCATTGAGCTTACCGGCCGTTAGACCTTTTCAATCGTTGCAAGGTTACAGAAAAGACTTACCTCCACACATTACACTATTGTGTGCGTCACATCCAAAATTCTTGCACTCGCAAAATGAGCCAGTAACCTTGTGTTCTGGATTCTAGAAAAGATTCCAGAAATGCATGCTTAATGTTTGTAACGCAAAAGATTTATTAGAAATTTTTTATAGGATTTATTAGAAAGTTTTTGATAAGAATTATTAGAAAATGTTTTAGAAGGCCGGCAGAAAGTATTTCGTAAAAAGTGACAATTTTACGCTTTTGTTCACTATCCGAGCAGAATACAAAACCATATGACGGTGTACAACGAGCATCAAGAAGTCGCTCATTTCATTTTTCCCACAATCCCTGTTTGATGTTATTTGTTGCTTTATTTTTACTTCTACTTACGATAATCTTCCTCGTTTTTATTGCCAATTTAAATAATTAATGTTTTTATTAATGATATACTGTAACAGGTCTAATCAACTTTTAAAGAACGACATTGTAAACCGCCATTTTTCATCCTTATTTTGTGAAATTTCAATCCTTCGGAATCTAATGGCAGATCTGAGGATAAATTGCTAATTGACAAATGCCTACTGGTTGCGTGAAACACTCGCATGTGCCACAAATGCAAGTTCCAATGTTGCTGCAAACAGTGTCAGTAGAATTGCTGTAAAATGAAGTATAATTTATGATAGTTTTTACAATAACACTATGTACAGTGGCGTAACGGAGGTATACGGGGCCCTAAGAAGAAAACAGATGGAGCCTCTATTTACGGACGGCAAGAGCTTCCCATTCAATAGTGTAGAGCGTAAAGTAAGATGTAACAATGACATTTTTTCTCGTTAACTGGGTTAAGGTGGGCGGGGGGGGGGGAGCTGAGTTAACGAAACATCAATTAAAGAAGCCTAAAAGTTTTTGCAGTTATAGTGAACTTGAGCGAAGTCTCAAAAAGATTGATATAAAAATCATTTAGGAGTCCCCTTTGTTTGGGGCTTTGTGTTATTGAATTAAGGTGCCCTAAACTGCATTACGCAACTATGTAATAAAGATTATTTCAAATAGTTGCTAATCTTTTTTAAAATTGGCCAGAAAAAAGTTACTCTGAATTTTTGAGGCTAGACCAGTCCATATATTGTTATAATGATACTAATAAATGTGCAAGTACATTGCAAGAACCTTCCAACTACATTTTGATATCATCAGTTGATCAATGAGCAGTGATAAAATAATGGGACCTGGGACCAATGCCCCTGTCATCAATTTGATATGAAAAGGACAGGTTCCCTCTTTTTCATTTATTTTAGCCAAATATAGGATACAGAGTATGTAGATAACTAGAAAACAGGAAGTTTCAATTGCATTTACCATACCAACAAAAATCCCAATTTTCAGTACTTCTAATATATATAAGCATGTAGATAATATAAATGGGTCTCAAGCAATATTTGCAACTCACTCAGCTTTGCATGTTGAATCGTCAACACGTGACTGGTCATCGCATTTGCAATCCGAACCAAATCTGTAAAATAATGTTTTTGCAATCAGGCAAAGGCCCAGCGCACAGATTAATCTACTTTGTAAGGAGAATTTACATTTAGAAAATTGTTTGAATTTCTAGCAAACTGAATTTGAGCTAGAATATGTAAAATATCAAAGCTTTATATTATGTAATACTAAAAATCAATGTGATGGCCTACAGTTATGTTAAGGAATACATCAGAAAATAATGGTGCGTTTGCGATGGCTAAAGTTTAGGTAGTGAAGAAATGCTTAATTTTCGACGGTTGTTTTATATTGAAAAAATCCATCTAGGTAAATTTCAAATAAAGCTATTATTAAAATACAGCTGATAATCTTAACAAATATGACAAACTGTATAGTATTATAGATTTATGGGTGCAAATGATAAGGACCTTCCAGGTTCACAAGAACATATCCCACAAGAGTAGTTCCCAGCAAAGCTGCATTTGGTGCTGTTTACTTCCTGAGAGAAAAAGCAAAAACACTTCAATTTTTAATGATCTGTGAGGAATGATAATACTTTCCGAGATATCTTATAATATTTGATAAAAATAGTCCTTTGAAAGCATTTATTTCACATATCAATGCCTAAAATGATATAGAAACTGTTAGGTGTTAGATATTGACACGGAGAATGTACATGACAAAACATCTATTTTGTGAAAAAATTTTAAGAAACGTTTATCCAAAAATTACTTACAACATTTGGTGCCTTTTCACAATCACATTCACACACAAAATTTGTTTCAACTTGCACTGCTCCAAAGCCAGCAATGTTGATATCAAAGCTACAAAAGGACATGTTCATATTGTACGGCATGCCCAAATTACAGTTTTTCTCGTCAAAAGTTGTTAAGACAAAGCTTGGTCTGCCCATGTACTTATAGCTGCAATGTGTGTATAAGACTTCACAACACAGCTTTTGCCATTTATAGATTTTTTTCAAATTGTATACTGGAATACTGGTGACATCTAATGAAGGTCAAAGACAAAAAGAAATATTGTGTTTGACCATCATAGCAGCACTTTGGAAATTGATCTTTTCATCGTGGAATGAGGTTTAATTTACTGGAAATTGAAAAAGCAAGCTCATTGAAAGCGAAAGACTAGGATTACGGTTTCATAATTAAAAACATTGACTTGAATAGCCTCGAAATGGCACAGGAGAATGGAACTGAGGACTCGTTACAAGACCTCAATGGTTAGGACTACCTATGTCTTACTGCACACGAATCGTGCCTTGTCCTGCTCATGAGACTCATAACTTACAGTCACCTTTTGGATTTCCTGACGCTGTCTTTGCAACTTTCAGCAGTAACTGATACCTCAAATACAACTTCTTCTTCTATTGCAACTCCTGTGCATTCATTATCAGTAACAGATTTCCTAAAGCCAAAAAGGAAAGAAAAATTGGGAAGGGCATATCAATCAGGCGCGGTCAGCCAGAATTTTTTGGTGATACTAGATCCTGCTTTCTTTTTAATTCCTTAAGCAAAAATATGAAGCTAAAAAATACGAAAGGTAATGAATAAAAAATTGAATGATGAATTGTGTCGACTTTTGATTCTTTGCTACAGAAAGCATAGAGATTTTTACCTCTATCATTCTTTGACTATATAGCAGTGTTAATATCAAGTTTAATTTAAGATAGTAATACGCCCTTTAATTGACCTTTCAGAAATTGCTGCAAATACTTGCAAAAAACAGACAGTTGCAAAAAATTGGCCTTACAGAATAAAAAATTCCGGTTACCTGCACTTCTTTGGGTTATATTGCACTTTTACGTCTTCCTTTTTTGTTTCTACTAATCTTACGGTTGATGAAACTTTCTAGAAATAAATGTTGTTAGCAAAGTTGAATGACCTGCATATCTCATCATGGAAATTAACTTATCCATAAAAGCACAAGTGTTTATCTCAATTGATATCTATCAGGGAGGATTTGGAGAGATCAGTTTGCCGTTAACTAACTTGCTCTCAAGATGAAGTAGATTTTGTACTTATGTCATTCATTCTTTAATCGTGAGCACATTCGTAATCGAGAGCTCGCTCGTTTGATTCTCGAATAATGAAATTCCCGGAAAGATTTTTGGTTGTTTTGAAATATTCAATCATCATAATAGTCTTCTTCTTAGAAAAACCATCCAACATTCATAACTTTAGTTGTAGTTTACCAACTACCTCCATATATGTCAATTGTTTGTTGCATCAAACAGCTTCAAAATTAAACACTCAAATTTTCGATTCCGGAATAAATTTCAGAAGTGGCTAGAGCATAAATATCGAGCTTTATCGAAATGCAAGAATGAAACACTCATCATCTATATTTCACGTACCTCGTAACTATCTCGAATCAAATTGACAACGTTGTCCGAATTCTTTGACAGTTCACCGACTGTAGTACCGAGATCTTTCCATTCCTCAGCTAGATTCTAATGAAATGTTGAAAAATGGAAGTAAATAAGCAGATGAGAACCAGACTCGCTTCAGCATCCTAGTATAATGAGCTTTGTTCTAGGATGACTTAATTTTCTCATTAAACGATTAAATAAATTGTAAAATACCACCGTCGAATCGATACGAGCAAAGATAGAAACTTACAAAAAATTAATATGCAAACAATTTAGCTAAGATTGCTTTACTTCATCGTTGAAACTTGTAATCAGATGATACGATGTAATTAGAAACAAAAAAATCTGCTTTACCTGATAGGTTATAAAGGTATTTTTTGTAACTGCCAGAATTGGCACAATTTTATTCTCTTTCATCTTAGAACGAAGTTGGCCAACTGAAGGATAATCCTGTAAATATTTAAATATTTGAATCAATGAGTCTTGCTTGCAAGAAAAGGGCCTAACTTTAAGATCGTTCTAATAAACCGTTAAATGGAAACAACAAAAAATATATTCAATTTCGAAACATTTCTAGGAAACTGTTCCAGCTTGGGATGTTTTTAGAATAATTCCAACTTCCCAACTTTAAAGTGTGAAAGACGATTAGAGAAAGTTAAAATAAAATTCAGGACATCGGGCACACAACAGACCCATCTTTTTTAAAAAAGGAATAGACTTTAGAGCAATTATATTACAGGAGTTTTATCAGGTGTTGTAAATAGATGCAGTAAAAGTAACTGGTTACACAATCTGAAGTGAATAAAATTTTCCCACCATTGTTGTTGATTTTGTGTAGAATCCATTGGAATCCAAATGGCATTGTCCATCATTTGGCAAAATGACTCCTCCTAGCTATATGGGAAATTCATTTTCATCCATTAAAGTATTTGGAATAAAGTGTTTAAAGAATGTTTATTTTAGCACTTTATAAAATGTACCTGAGTAGCTTTTTGAAGCATGAATACTTTAACTGGCGCATATGGCTGGCTAAAAGTACAAAAATATGCTCTAAAAGGGGAAGTGATGGTGTGAAATTTTTAAAGATGGTGTAAAACATTTCGAGGCATTAAGAAAAGGCGATTTGGTCCCTGTTCCCTCTCAAATCAGTACGCTGCATAAATCGCATCTGTAGCATCCTCAGCCTAGCATAAAGAGTCTAGACAATCTCTGTGGGTTTGCTACGGAGCAAGGCTCTTTGAATTCACAACAAAAATTGTCTTTTATCTAGAGAAAAGTCATTCTTTCAAAATTTACTTTTATTGAAAGCAGCAAATGCATGGTTTGACACCCACTTACCTTTCCATCACCGGCGCAATGAAACTCCGCATCTGTCACAAATACAATGATACGTCTTGATGTTCCGTTTGCTTTCCAATTTATTCTCTGTTCATCAAATAAAAAAGCAACTTTTAGACACAGGATCATGGACATCTTGTCCATCTACTAAGCTTACCAAAGTTATATTTTTTATATCAACAATTCTTTGATTTGATTGCTTCAAAGACCGACTTTCTCGCATTAGTAATTATTTTGAAATGATAGAAATATGTTACTGGAGAGAATTAAACAATGCCTTTTCTTATACGAATTTGTACCTTTTGACAGGCAGTAACTTGCATCAGTCCATCAAATCCACCTTCAGAGAAGTCAAGGTTTCCAGAAATTTGCCTCTTTTCAACCCCATCCTATTGAGAAATTGAAGAGAACAGATATAGAATAATGAACGGTAGCAGAAGATTTTATTTGACGGAAGAAACAGGAGTTATATGTTGAAAAGGATAAAGAAATAGAACTCTTATTGCCTTTTTGTGCCTCTATTTTATGCGTTTCTGCGAATTCATAAAAAAATGCACACAACCAAAAAGTGTTCAACCCGGGAATTATCTGTGAATGATTGTATTGCAATTTTTTGCAACACCGCAAGTAATAAAAAAATGCGCAATGTCAAAACATAGGTTTAGCATAAAATTTGCGTAAAATTAGCGCACTTTATGCAAAACTAGTTGCTGCAAATGCTCTTTTCAATCAACCTTTGAGATTATCATTTCTTTATAATCTTCGATGGAAAGAATTTAAGCTGCACTCGATTTTGATTCAATCTCAGTATCAATATTAGTGTGGAATTTTCAACTCAGAATACGTTTATATTGGAAAAAAGTTCAAACTTAATTGATTTTTTGTTCAATAGTATATTCAAACATAAGTAAGTACTGTCATAATCCGTCATTACTTGACTTACTAAGGCTAGGCAAGCTTTCCTCTGCAGATGTAAGTGCCTGATCACTGAATGTTTGAGAGATAGTGATAACTTGTAGAGCCACAAACGAAACCATCTGGTTGAAATGTGATTGAAGCTTGACATTTTTGCGTTCTTTTCAACTTTAGCCTGTGTTCCAGACCCCTAGCTTTAAAGTAGGCTAGAGGCCTGGTTACTTTCCGAGATAGCTTTCAAGTTAGAGAACTGAAACACAGGCTAGACAACTGCCCCATTCAACAACCATACAAACACCTACCTCTGCCTGCTTGAATCAAATGACATCCAACAATTTTTAAAGTCATACGTTTTCATACTTACTGCAAATTTCTTTGCATCTTCAGTAAAGTCAAGATTATGTTGAAAGCCAAAAGGAGGAACTACTGCTTGTGGCGGTTTGACTCTGCAATGAAACCCCAAATAATCTCAATATATTTATCAGTGCATCATAAATAAATATAAATCACGACAAATACAGGATCTAAGCCAATTATGGAATCGAAGCATGGAATCCAAGCATTTTTGGGTATTTTCTTGTTTTTATTAGATTGTATGTTACTGTTATGAATTCAAAATTCTAAATGAAATACGTACCTGTCAATTCGTATATACGGTGAAAGCCTCTTGTCAACAAACGAGCCAAATGCTAGGCGGTAATTTTTTGTTACAGTACCAATGGCTCTTGCTAGTAATTGGAAAAGGAGGTGAGGTAGGAGTTATCAACTTTTTTCAGTGTTCACAATTAGAAAACATTTGATATTATTTGATAAGAGAAAGCCAGTCGCGTTTTGAGCCTTGCATTTGAAATCTTTCCAAGTGATATTTCTAGAGGATATTCGCGCCTGGTTATTACCGGCAATCAAAAAAGCATTTGATGAATAAAATGCCGCTGTCAAAGATCACTCTCAAAGATTACAAACCTTGGGTGTGACCGCAAATTGGACTATCACTCAAAGAAGATTAACTAACTTTGATAAAAATTCTAGCAAGGGAATAATGCACTACGCATACAATGCCTGCCAAAAGTCTTGGAACACTGACATCAATTTCCAAGGTCAAAACCAATCATCCCCCTCTCCCCCACGGAACAATGTTGGTTTACTATCAAACGGACTAGGATTTTAGGAAGCACTTTCTTTTGCGCTTCTTTTATGATATTTCTCTAAATCATCAACATTGTTTGAGGGGGAAGGGGGCGGAAGTAGCAAATTTTTTTCATGAAAGGAATGAAAGATATCAAATGCAGCGTAAATTGGTGGGTGTTCCAAGTACTTTTGGCAGGCATTGTCTGAATTTCATTTTGAAGCTTGTTAGATATTCCACCAAAACCAATATCCTCCTATAGGTTTTTGATGGTGCTGATTCCATTTCTGCCATTTTCAACATCGTACGTGTTACCGATAAGGAGATATGGGGGTATTGTCTCTTTTCGGGGGTGGGAGTAAGCTACCCCCATAAAACTAAATGCCATATTTCAATTAAGGTGAAAATTGCTAAAATCAAAATCGATTTCCAATAAATAAGATCAAGATTGTATTTTGAATCTTTTCAAAGGCTCGTAGCCAGATGGCTGTCTAAGAAATAATGGGATAGATGAAGGAGACAAATATGAGTGGCAGCTAGAAAATAATCTAAAAATGGAAAGGATGCAATTTTATAAAAGTGACATCGATTCCTCTGTTTCATGTTTCTAATTATAGATAAGGTCGTATTTGAGAATTATGTCGGGTAGTTGCTCTCCTTTTATCACGGATTTACAAGTTGTCATTCATATAGGCCCTTGTTGTGCAATTCAGTGCCCAAATGACAAATTTCAGAGTGTTTACCTAAATTGTAGAAAGGAACCCCGTGTTTCCCACATCAGAGTTCCCAACTGATTGATCTACTATTCCATGTTGGTTGGTAAGGGAACTGAAATAAAACTGACATCCACTCGCCTTCCTGCGCTCCTAAATGCTTGGTCCAGAAGCACTACAAAGAAAGCCCTCTTCCCTACTGTTACTGCATTGCCGAAATGGCCTTTAAGTTAGACTCTACCTGCTACTTTTGTCTTCATAAAGCGCAAGGCAGATTATTTCATCGTTAATTGATTGCTGTATTTGTTTGCGTGACATTTGCCACAACAAAATATATTATTTCATCGAATGTAGCGCGCGTCGATGTGAAGGACAAGGCCCCGCAAGGCAACTCTCACCCTCGGAAATGAACGCTTGTAGACCGTTGTGTAGACCGTGGCTGTTTCTTCGCAATTTTCTGACTTGTCAGGGGGATGTTTGCCCCCAAATTCACCCAAAAGGTGTATAATAATACCCCTCAAAGATAAAATTAACCTTTGTATGAATTCCATGAAGAAAACGGCAAAATATGACGAGAATCCCACGGTCTACACTCAAAAGGAGAATAAGATCTAGAGTACTTCAAATTCAATTCTCAGAAAGTGTAGACCGTTGACACTTTCCTGAATTTCTTCAGTTTTACAACTTGTATCGATCTGAAAACCTACAATATTTTTTATACCAGCCATGCACACCTACTGACGAGGTTTCGTCTACTTTCTTTGAAAAATACGATTTTTATGAACATTTTAAATGTGTAGACCGTGGCTGTAGACCGTTGGTAACCATTGGCAATAGGCATTTTCATACTACATCACGTGCCCATTAGGAAAGGAGCGTTCTTTCAATTCCAAGCATACTTTAACAATGGAAAACGAACAATTATAATTGGCACAAACCATTTTCCAATTACTGGGACAAGGGAAGATAGAAAATAATAGGGAATGGGGTGTCTATGAGCGCTACCATGTTGCCACATGTGAATGCGAAGGAGCATAGCCTAAGCAAATTTATTAAATTCGTAGATGGTTTTGGGAGGGTTATGGTGGATAAAATTGAGCCATTTGAACAGTTTCTCACCAGCATGTTGTTCGCAATTATTTATATCATGCATAGTTTGTAGACATTCTCATGAATTTTTTTGTTTTTTCATCAACAATTAAACCATAAATAAGGGGACTTTTAAGCAAAAAAAACACTTTTTCAAAAGCACTAAACTATACTGTTTTTCCTTTGAAAATTGATAGTTTTCTTAAACCGATGATCGAATTCTGCACAAAATACTTGTATTCAATAATGATTTAAATGATATTGACGGAAAAAATCAGTAGAATGTTTTTTGTAACAAATAACAATACTCGGATATCTACTATATCAATCGTTCAGAGTCCAAACCCCCTCCCCCCCCCCTTTTAACTGGGTAAAGAGTGAAAATTTCGAATTTTCATTAGTAGCATTGAGATCAGCACCATCGAAAACCCTAGGGTAGCACAATGTTTTGATATCGCAGATTGCTGTTTTCGAGAAAATTTTCAGACAATGCCTGCCAAAAGTCTTGGAACACTGACATCAATTTCCAAGGTCAAAACCAATCATCCCCCTCTCCCCCACGGAACAATGTTGGTTTACTATCAAACGGACTAGGATTTTAGGAAGCACTTTCTTTTGCGCTTCTTTTATGATATTTCTCTAAATCATCAACATTGTTTGAGGGGGAAGGGGGCGGAAGTAGCAAATTTTTTTCATGAAAGGAATGAAAGATATCAAATGCAGCGTAAATTGGTGGGTGTTCCAAGTACTTTTGGCAGGCATTGTCTGAATTTCATTTTGAAGCTTGTTAGATATTCCACCAAAACCAATATCCTCCTATAGGTTTTTGATGGTGCTGATTCCATTTCTGCCATTTTCAACATCGTACGTGTTACCGATAAGGAGATATGGGGGTATTGTCTCTTTTCGGGGGTGGGAGTAAGCTACCCCCATAAAACTAAATGCCATATTTCAATTAAGGTGAAAATTGCTAAAATCAAAATCGATTTCCAATAAATAAGATCAAGATTGTATTTTGAATCTTTTCAAAGGCTCGTAGCCAGATGGCTGTCTAAGAAATAATGGGATAGATGAAGGAGACAAATATGAGTGGCAGCTAGAAAATAATCTAAAAATGGAAAGGATGCAATTTTATAAAAGTGACATCGATTCCTCTGTTTCATGTTTCTAATTATAGATAAGGTCGTATTTGAGAATTATGTCGGGTAGTTGCTCTCCTTTTATCACGGATTTACAAGTTGTCATTCATATAGGCCCTTGTTGTGCAATTCAGTGCCCAAATGACAAATTTCAGAGTGTTTACCTAAATTGTAGAAAGGAACCCCGTGTTTCCCACATCAGAGTTCCCAACTGATTGATCTACTATTCCATGTTGGTTGGTAAGGGAACTGAAATAAAACTGACATCCACTCGCCTTCCTGCGCTCCTAAATGCTTGGTCCAGAAGCACTACAAAGAAAGCCCTCTTCCCTACTGTTACTGCATTGCCGAAATGGCCTTTAAGTTAGACTCTACCTGCTACTTTTGTCTTCATAAAGCGCAAGGCAGATTATTTCATCGTTAATTGATTGCTGTATTTGTTTGCGTGACATTTGCCACAACAAAATATATTATTTCATCGAATGTAGCGCGCGTCGATGTGAAGGACAAGGCCCCGCAAGGCAACTCTCACCCTCGGAAATGAACGCTTGTAGACCGTTGTGTAGACCGTGGCTGTTTCTTCGCAATTTTCTGACTTGTCAGGGGGATGTTTGCCCCCAAATTCACCCAAAAGGTGTATAATAATACCCCTCAAAGATAAAATTAACCTTTGTATGAATTCCATGAAGAAAACGGCAAAATATGACGAGAATCCCACGGTCTACACTCAAAAGGAGAATAAGATCTAGAGTACTTCAAATTCAATTCTCAGAAAGTGTAGACCGTTGACACTTTCCTGAATTTCTTCAGTTTTACAACTTGTATCGATCTGAAAACCTACAATATTTTTTATACCAGCCATGCACACCTACTGACGAGGTTTCGTCTACTTTCTTTGAAAAATACGATTTTTATGAACATTTTAAATGTGTAGACCGTGGCTGTAGACCGTTGGTAACCATTGGCAATAGGCATTTTCATACTACATCACGTGCCCATTAGGAAAGGAGCGTTCTTTCAATTCCAAGCATACTTTAACAATGGAAAACGAACAATTATAATTGGCACAAACCATTTTCCAATTACTGGGACAAGGGAAGATAGAAAATAATAGGGAATGGGGTGTCTATGAGCGCTACCATGTTGCCACATGTGAATGCGAAGGAGCATAGCCTAAGCAAATTTATTAAATTCGTAGATGGTTTTGGGAGGGTTATGGTGGATAAAATTGAGCCATTTGAACAGTTTCTCACCAGCATGTTGTTCGCAATTATTTATATCATGCATAGTTTGTAGACATTCTCATGAATTTTTTTGTTTTTTCATCAACAATTAAACCATAAATAAGGGGACTTTTAAGCAAAAAAAACACTTTTTCAAAAGCACTAAACTATACTGTTTTTCCTTTGAAAATTGATAGTTTTCTTAAACCGATGATCGAATTCTGCACAAAATACTTGTATTCAATAATGATTTAAATGATATTGACGGAAAAAATCAGTAGAATGTTTTTTGTAACAAATAACAATACTCGGATATCTACTATATCAATCGTTCAGAGTCCAAACCCCCTCCCCCCCCCCTTTTAACTGGGTAAAGAGTGAAAATTTCGAATTTTCATTAGTAGCATTGAGATCAGCACCATCGAAAACCCTAGGGTAGCACAATGTTTTGATATCGCAGATTGCTGTTTTCGAGAAAATTTTCAGACAATGCCTGCCAAAAGTCTTGGAACACTGACATCAATTTCCAAGGTCAAAACCAATCATCCCCCTCTCCCCCACGGAACAATGTTGGTTTACTATCAAACGGACTAGGATTTTAGGAAGCACTTTCTTTTGCGCTTCTTTTATGATATTTCTCTAAATCATCAACATTGTTTGAGGGGGAAGGGGGCGGAAGTAGCAAATTTTTTTCATGAAAGGAATGAAAGATATCAAATGCAGCGTAAATTGGTGGGTGTTCCAAGTACTTTTGGCAGGCATTGTCTGAATTTCATTTTGAAGCTTGTTAGATATTCCACCAAAACCAATATCCTCCTATAGGTTTTTGATGGTGCTGATTCCATTTCTGCCATTTTCAACATCGTACGTGTTACCGATAAGGAGATATGGGGGTATTGTCTCTTTTCGGGGGTGGGAGTAAGCTACCCCCATAAAACTAAATGCCATATTTCAATTAAGGTGAAAATTGCTAAAATCAAAATCGATTTCCAATAAATAAGATCAAGATTGTATTTTGAATCTTTTCAAAGGCTCGTAGCCAGATGGCTGTCTAAGAAATAATGGGATAGATGAAGGAGACAAATATGAGTGGCAGCTAGAAAATAATCTAAAAATGGAAAGGATGCAATTTTATAAAAGTGACATCGATTCCTCTGTTTCATGTTTCTAATTATAGATAAGGTCGTATTTGAGAATTATGTCGGGTAGTTGCTCTCCTTTTATCACGGATTTACAAGTTGTCATTCATATAGGCCCTTGTTGTGCAATTCAGTGCCCAAATGACAAATTTCAGAGTGTTTACCTAAATTGTAGAAAGGAACCCCGTGTTTCCCACATCAGAGTTCCCAACTGATTGATCTACTATTCCATGTTGGTTGGTAAGGGAACTGAAATAAAACTGACATCCACTCGCCTTCCTGCGCTCCTAAATGCTTGGTCCAGAAGCACTACAAAGAAAGCCCTCTTCCCTACTGTTACTGCATTGCCGAAATGGCCTTTAAGTTAGACTCTACCTGCTACTTTTGTCTTCATAAAGCGCAAGGCAGATTATTTCATCGTTAATTGATTGCTGTATTTGTTTGCGTGACATTTGCCACAACAAAATATATTATTTCATCGAATGTAGCGCGCGTCGATGTGAAGGACAAGGCCCCGCAAGGCAACTCTCACCCTCGGAAATGAACGCTTGTAGACCGTTGTGTAGACCGTGGCTGTTTCTTCGCAATTTTCTGACTTGTCAGGGGGATGTTTGCCCCCAAATTCACCCAAAAGGTGTATAATAATACCCCTCAAAGATAAAATTAACCTTTGTATGAATTCCATGAAGAAAACGGCAAAATATGACGAGAATCCCACGGTCTACACTCAAAAGGAGAATAAGATCTAGAGTACTTCAAATTCAATTCTCAGAAAGTGTAGACCGTTGACACTTTCCTGAATTTCTTCAGTTTTACAACTTGTATCGATCTGAAAACCTACAATATTTTTTATACCAGCCATGCACACCTACTGACGAGGTTTCGTCTACTTTCTTTGAAAAATACGATTTTTATGAACATTTTAAATGTGTAGACCGTGGCTGTAGACCGTTGGTAACCATTGGCAATAGGCATTTTCATACTACATCACGTGCCCATTAGGAAAGGAGCGTTCTTTCAATTCCAAGCATACTTTAACAATGGAAAACGAACAATTATAATTGGCACAAACCATTTTCCAATTACTGGGACAAGGGAAGATAGAAAATAATAGGGAATGGGGTGTCTATGAGCGCTACCATGTTGCCACATGTGAATGCGAAGGAGCATAGCCTAAGCAAATTTATTAAATTCGTAGATGGTTTTGGGAGGGTTATGGTGGATAAAATTGAGCCATTTGAACAGTTTCTCACCAGCATGTTGTTCGCAATTATTTATATCATGCATAGTTTGTAGACATTCTCATGAATTTTTTTGTTTTTTCATCAACAATTAAACCATAAATAAGGGGACTTTTAAGCAAAAAAAACACTTTTTCAAAAGCACTAAACTATACTGTTTTTCCTTTGAAAATTGATAGTTTTCTTAAACCGATGATCGAATTCTGCACAAAATACTTGTATTCAATAATGATTTAAATGATATTGACGGAAAAAATCAGTAGAATGTTTTTTGTAACAAATAACAATACTCGGATATCTACTATATCAATCGTTCAGAGTCCAAACCCCCTCCCCCCCCCCTTTTAACTGGGTAAAGAGTGAAAATTTCGAATTTTCATTAGTAGCATTGAGATCAGCACCATCGAAAACCCTAGGGTAGCACAATGTTTTGATATCGCAGATTGCTGTTTTCGAGAAAATTTTCAGACAATGCCTGCCAAAAGTCTTGGAACACTGACATCAATTTCCAAGGTCAAAACCAATCATCCCCCTCTCCCCCACGGAACAATGTTGGTTTACTATCAAACGGACTAGGATTTTAGGAAGCACTTTCTTTTGCGCTTCTTTTATGATATTTCTCTAAATCATCAACATTGTTTGAGGGGGAAGGGGGCGGAAGTAGCAAATTTTTTTCATGAAAGGAATGAAAGATATCAAATGCAGCGTAAATTGGTGGGTGTTCCAAGTACTTTTGGCAGGCATTGTCTGAATTTCATTTTGAAGCTTGTTAGATATTCCACCAAAACCAATATCCTCCTATAGGTTTTTGATGGTGCTGATTCCATTTCTGCCATTTTCAACATCGTACGTGTTACCGATAAGGAGATATGGGGGTATTGTCTCTTTTCGGGGGTGGGAGTAAGCTACCCCCATAAAACTAAATGCCATATTTCAATTAAGGTGAAAATTGCTAAAATCAAAATCGATTTCCAATAAATAAGATCAAGATTGTATTTTGAATCTTTTCAAAGGCTCGTAGCCAGATGGCTGTCTAAGAAATAATGGGATAGATGAAGGAGACAAATATGAGTGGCAGCTAGAAAATAATCTAAAAATGGAAAGGATGCAATTTTATAAAAGTGACATCGATTCCTCTGTTTCATGTTTCTAATTATAGATAAGGTCGTATTTGAGAATTATGTCGGGTAGTTGCTCTCCTTTTATCACGGATTTACAAGTTGTCATTCATATAGGCCCTTGTTGTGCAATTCAGTGCCCAAATGACAAATTTCAGAGTGTTTACCTAAATTGTAGAAAGGAACCCCGTGTTTCCCACATCAGAGTTCCCAACTGATTGATCTACTATTCCATGTTGGTTGGTAAGGGAACTGAAATAAAACTGACATCCACTCGCCTTCCTGCGCTCCTAAATGCTTGGTCCAGAAGCACTACAAAGAAAGCCCTCTTCCCTACTGTTACTGCATTGCCGAAATGGCCTTTAAGTTAGACTCTACCTGCTACTTTTGTCTTCATAAAGCGCAAGGCAGATTATTTCATCGTTAATTGATTGCTGTATTTGTTTGCGTGACATTTGCCACAACAAAATATATTATTTCATCGAATGTAGCGCGCGTCGATGTGAAGGACAAGGCCCCGCAAGGCAACTCTCACCCTCGGAAATGAACGCTTGTAGACCGTTGTGTAGACCGTGGCTGTTTCTTCGCAATTTTCTGACTTGTCAGGGGGATGTTTGCCCCCAAATTCACCCAAAAGGTGTATAATAATACCCCTCAAAGATAAAATTAACCTTTGTATGAATTCCATGAAGAAAACGGCAAAATATGACGAGAATCCCACGGTCTACACTCAAAAGGAGAATAAGATCTAGAGTACTTCAAATTCAATTCTCAGAAAGTGTAGACCGTTGACACTTTCCTGAATTTCTTCAGTTTTACAACTTGTATCGATCTGAAAACCTACAATATTTTTTATACCAGCCATGCACACCTACTGACGAGGTTTCGTCTACTTTCTTTGAAAAATACGATTTTTATGAACATTTTAAATGTGTAGACCGTGGCTGTAGACCGTTGGTAACCATTGGCAATAGGCATTTTCATACTACATCACGTGCCCATTAGGAAAGGAGCGTTCTTTCAATTCCAAGCATACTTTAACAATGGAAAACGAACAATTATAATTGGCACAAACCATTTTCCAATTACTGGGACAAGGGAAGATAGAAAATAATAGGGAATGGGGTGTCTATGAGCGCTACCATGTTGCCACATGTGAATGCGAAGGAGCATAGCCTAAGCAAATTTATTAAATTCGTAGATGGTTTTGGGAGGGTTATGGTGGATAAAATTGAGCCATTTGAACAGTTTCTCACCAGCATGTTGTTCGCAATTATTTATATCATGCATAGTTTGTAGACATTCTCATGAATTTTTTTGTTTTTTCATCAACAATTAAACCATAAATAAGGGGACTTTTAAGCAAAAAAAACACTTTTTCAAAAGCACTAAACTATACTGTTTTTCCTTTGAAAATTGATAGTTTTCTTAAACCGATGATCGAATTCTGCACAAAATACTTGTATTCAATAATGATTTAAATGATATTGACGGAAAAAATCAGTAGAATGTTTTTTGTAACAAATAACAATACTCGGATATCTACTATATCAATCGTTCAGAGTCCAAACCCCCTCCCCCCCCCCCTTTTAACTGGGTAAAGAGTGAAAATTTCGAATTTTCATTAGTAGCATTGAGATCAGCACCATCGAAAACCCTAGGGTAGCACAATGTTTTGATATCGCAGATTGCTGTTTTCGAGAAAATTTTCAGACAATGCCTGCCAAAAGTCTTGGAACACTGACATCAATTTCCAAGGTCAAAACCAATCATCCCCCTCTCCCCCACGGAACAATGTTGGTTTACTATCAAACGGACTAGGATTTTAGGAAGCACTTTCTTTTGCGCTTCTTTTATGATATTTCTCTAAATCATCAACATTGTTTGAGGGGGAAGGGGGCGGAAGTAGCAAATTTTTTTCATGAAAGGAATGAAAGATATCAAATGCAGCGTAAATTGGTGGGTGTTCCAAGTACTTTTGGCAGGCATTGTCTGAATTTCATTTTGAAGCTTGTTAGATATTCCACCAAAACCAATATCCTCCTATAGGTTTTTGATGGTGCTGATTCCATTTCTGCCATTTTCAACATCGTACGTGTTACCGATAAGGAGATATGGGGGTATTGTCTCTTTTCGGGGGTGGGAGTAAGCTACCCCCATAAAACTAAATGCCATATTTCAATTAAGGTGAAAATTGCTAAAATCAAAATCGATTTCCAATAAATAAGATCAAGATTGTATTTTGAATCTTTTCAAAGGCTCGTAGCCAGATGGCTGTCTAAGAAATAATGGGATAGATGAAGGAGACAAATATGAGTGGCAGCTAGAAAATAATCTAAAAATGGAAAGGATGCAATTTTATAAAAGTGACATCGATTCCTCTGTTTCATGTTTCTAATTATAGATAAGGTCGTATTTGAGAATTATGTCGGGTAGTTGCTCTCCTTTTATCACGGATTTACAAGTTGTCATTCATATAGGCCCTTGTTGTGCAATTCAGTGCCCAAATGACAAATTTCAGAGTGTTTACCTAAATTGTAGAAAGGAACCCCGTGTTTCCCACATCAGAGTTCCCAACTGATTGATCTACTATTCCATGTTGGTTGGTAAGGGAACTGAAATAAAACTGACATCCACTCGCCTTCCTGCGCTCCTAAATGCTTGGTCCAGAAGCACTACAAAGAAAGCCCTCTTCCCTACTGTTACTGCATTGCCGAAATGGCCTTTAAGTTAGACTCTACCTGCTACTTTTGTCTTCATAAAGCGCAAGGCAGATTATTTCATCGTTAATTGATTGCTGTATTTGTTTGCGTGACATTTGCCACAACAAAATATATTATTTCATCGAATGTAGCGCGCGTCGATGTGAAGGACAAGGCCCCGCAAGGCAACTCTCACCCTCGGAAATGAACGCTTGTAGACCGTTGTGTAGACCGTGGCTGTTTCTTCGCAATTTTCTGACTTGTCAGGGGGATGTTTGCCCCCAAATTCACCCAAAAGGTGTATAATAATACCCCTCAAAGATAAAATTAACCTTTGTATGAATTCCATGAAGAAAACGGCAAAATATGACGAGAATCCCACGGTCTACACTCAAAAGGAGAATAAGATCTAGAGTACTTCAAATTCAATTCTCAGAAAGTGTAGACCGTTGACACTTTCCTGAATTTCTTCAGTTTTACAACTTGTATCGATCTGAAAACCTACAATATTTTTTATACCAGCCATGCACACCTACTGACGAGGTTTCGTCTACTTTCTTTGAAAAATACGATTTTTATGAACATTTTAAATGTGTAGACCGTGGCTGTAGACCGTTGGTAACCATTGGCAATAGGCATTTTCATACTACATCACGTGCCCATTAGGAAAGGAGCGTTCTTTCAATTCCAAGCATACTTTAACAATGGAAAACGAACAATTATAATTGGCACAAACCATTTTCCAATTACTGGGACAAGGGAAGATAGAAAATAATAGGGAATGGGGTGTCTATGAGCGCTACCATGTTGCCACATGTGAATGCGAAGGAGCATAGCCTAAGCAAATTTATTAAATTCGTAGATGGTTTTGGGAGGGTTATGGTGGATAAAATTGAGCCATTTGAACAGTTTCTCACCAGCATGTTGTTCGCAATTATTTATATCATGCATAGTTTGTAGACATTCTCATGAATTTTTTTGTTTTTTCATCAACAATTAAACCATAAATAAGGGGACTTTTAAGCAAAAAAAACACTTTTTCAAAAGCACTAAACTATACTGTTTTTCCTTTGAAAATTGATAGTTTTCTTAAACCGATGATCGAATTCTGCACAAAATACTTGTATTCAATAATGATTTAAATGATATTGACGGAAAAAATCAGTAGAATGTTTTTTGTAACAAATAACAATACTCGGATATCTACTATATCAATCGTTCAGAGTCCAAACCCCCTCCCCCCCCCCCTTTTAACTGGGTAAAGAGTGAAAATTTCGAATTTTCATTAGTAGCATTGAGATCAGCACCATCGAAAACCCTAGGGTAGCACAATGTTTTGATATCGCAGATTGCTGTTTTCGAGAAAATTTTCAGACAATGCCTGCCAAAAGTCTTGGAACACTGACATCAATTTCCAAGGTCAAAACCAATCATCCCCCTCTCCCCCACGGAACAATGTTGGTTTACTATCAAACGGACTAGGATTTTAGGAAGCACTTTCTTTTGCGCTTCTTTTATGATATTTCTCTAAATCATCAACATTGTTTGAGGGGGAAGGGGGCGGAAGTAGCAAATTTTTTTCATGAAAGGAATGAAAGATATCAAATGCAGCGTAAATTGGTGGGTGTTCCAAGTACTTTTGGCAGGCATTGTCTGAATTTCATTTTGAAGCTTGTTAGATATTCCACCAAAACCAATATCCTCCTATAGGTTTTTGATGGTGCTGATTCCATTTCTGCCATTTTCAACATCGTACGTGTTACCGATAAGGAGATATGGGGGTATTGTCTCTTTTCGGGGGTGGGAGTAAGCTACCCCCATAAAACTAAATGCCATATTTCAATTAAGGTGAAAATTGCTAAAATCAAAATCGATTTCCAATAAATAAGATCAAGATTGTATTTTGAATCTTTTCAAAGGCTCGTAGCCAGATGGCTGTCTAAGAAATAATGGGATAGATGAAGGAGACAAATATGAGTGGCAGCTAGAAAATAATCTAAAAATGGAAAGGATGCAATTTTATAAAAGTGACATCGATTCCTCTGTTTCATGTTTCTAATTATAGATAAGGTCGTATTTGAGAATTATGTCGGGTAGTTGCTCTCCTTTTATCACGGATTTACAAGTTGTCATTCATATAGGCCCTTGTTGTGCAATTCAGTGCCCAAATGACAAATTTCAGAGTGTTTACCTAAATTGTAGAAAGGAACCCCGTGTTTCCCACATCAGAGTTCCCAACTGATTGATCTACTATTCCATGTTGGTTGGTAAGGGAACTGAAATAAAACTGACATCCACTCGCCTTCCTGCGCTCCTAAATGCTTGGTCCAGAAGCACTACAAAGAAAGCCCTCTTCCCTACTGTTACTGCATTGCCGAAATGGCCTTTAAGTTAGACTCTACCTGCTACTTTTGTCTTCATAAAGCGCAAGGCAGATTATTTCATCGTTAATTGATTGCTGTATTTGTTTGCGTGACATTTGCCACAACAAAATATATTATTTCATCGAATGTAGCGCGCGTCGATGTGAAGGACAAGGCCCCGCAAGGCAACTCTCACCCTCGGAAATGAACGCTTGTAGACCGTTGTGTAGACCGTGGCTGTTTCTTCGCAATTTTCTGACTTGTCAGGGGGATGTTTGCCCCCAAATTCACCCAAAAGGTGTATAATAATACCCCTCAAAGATAAAATTAACCTTTGTATGAATTCCATGAAGAAAACGGCAAAATATGACGAGAATCCCACGGTCTACACTCAAAAGGAGAATAAGATCTAGAGTACTTCAAATTCAATTCTCAGAAAGTGTAGACCGTTGACACTTTCCTGAATTTCTTCAGTTTTACAACTTGTATCGATCTGAAAACCTACAATATTTTTTATACCAGCCATGCACACCTACTGACGAGGTTTCGTCTACTTTCTTTGAAAAATACGATTTTTATGAACATTTTAAATGTGTAGACCGTGGCTGTAGACCGTTGGTAACCATTGGCAATAGGCATTTTCATACTACATCACGTGCCCATTAGGAAAGGAGCGTTCTTTCAATTCCAAGCATACTTTAACAATGGAAAACGAACAATTATAATTGGCACAAACCATTTTCCAATTACTGGGACAAGGGAAGATAGAAAATAATAGGGAATGGGGTGTCTATGAGCGCTACCATGTTGCCACATGTGAATGCGAAGGAGCATAGCCTAAGCAAATTTATTAAATTCGTAGATGGTTTTGGGAGGGTTATGGTGGATAAAATTGAGCCATTTGAACAGTTTCTCACCAGCATGTTGTTCGCAATTATTTATATCATGCATAGTTTGTAGACATTCTCATGAATTTTTTTGTTTTTTCATCAACAATTAAACCATAAATAAGGGGACTTTTAAGCAAAAAAAACACTTTTTCAAAAGCACTAAACTATACTGTTTTTCCTTTGAAAATTGATAGTTTTCTTAAACCGATGATCGAATTCTGCACAAAATACTTGTATTCAATAATGATTTAAATGATATTGACGGAAAAAATCAGTAGAATGTTTTTTGTAACAAATAACAATACTCGGATATCTACTATATCAATCGTTCAGAGTCCAAACCCCCTCCCCCCCCCCTTTTAACTGGGTAAAGAGTGAAAATTTCGAATTTTCATTAGTAGCATTGAGATCAGCACCATCGAAAACCCTAGGGTAGCACAATGTTTTGATATCGCAGATTGCTGTTTTCGAGAAAATTTTCAGACAATGCCTGCCAAAAGTCTTGGAACACTGACATCAATTTCCAAGGTCAAAACCAATCATCCCCCTCTCCCCCACGGAACAATGTTGGTTTACTATCAAACGGACTAGGATTTTAGGAAGCACTTTCTTTTGCGCTTCTTTTATGATATTTCTCTAAATCATCAACATTGTTTGAGGGGGAAGGGGGCGGAAGTAGCAAATTTTTTTCATGAAAGGAATGAAAGATATCAAATGCAGCGTAAATTGGTGGGTGTTCCAAGTACTTTTGGCAGGCATTGTCTGAATTTCATTTTGAAGCTTGTTAGATATTCCACCAAAACCAATATCCTCCTATAGGTTTTTGATGGTGCTGATTCCATTTCTGCCATTTTCAACATCGTACGTGTTACCGATAAGGAGATATGGGGGTATTGTCTCTTTTCGGGGGTGGGAGTAAGCTACCCCCATAAAACTAAATGCCATATTTCAATTAAGGTGAAAATTGCTAAAATCAAAATCGATTTCCAATAAATAAGATCAAGATTGTATTTTGAATCTTTTCAAAGGCTCGTAGCCAGATGGCTGTCTAAGAAATAATGGGATAGATGAAGGAGACAAATATGAGTGGCAGCTAGAAAATAATCTAAAAATGGAAAGGATGCAATTTTATAAAAGTGACATCGATTCCTCTGTTTCATGTTTCTAATTATAGATAAGGTCGTATTTGAGAATTATGTCGGGTAGTTGCTCTCCTTTTATCACGGATTTACAAGTTGTCATTCATATAGGCCCTTGTTGTGCAATTCAGTGCCCAAATGACAAATTTCAGAGTGTTTACCTAAATTGTAGAAAGGAACCCCGTGTTTCCCACATCAGAGTTCCCAACTGATTGATCTACTATTCCATGTTGGTTGGTAAGGGAACTGAAATAAAACTGACATCCACTCGCCTTCCTGCGCTCCTAAATGCTTGGTCCAGAAGCACTACAAAGAAAGCCCTCTTCCCTACTGTTACTGCATTGCCGAAATGGCCTTTAAGTTAGACTCTACCTGCTACTTTTGTCTTCATAAAGCGCAAGGCAGATTATTTCATCGTTAATTGATTGCTGTATTTGTTTGCGTGACATTTGCCACAACAAAATATATTATTTCATCGAATGTAGCGCGCGTCGATGTGAAGGACAAGGCCCCGCAAGGCAACTCTCACCCTCGGAAATGAACGCTTGTAGACCGTTGTGTAGACCGTGGCTGTTTCTTCGCAATTTTCTGACTTGTCAGGGGGATGTTTGCCCCCAAATTCACCCAAAAGGTGTATAATAATACCCCTCAAAGATAAAATTAACCTTTGTATGAATTCCATGAAGAAAACGGCAAAATATGACGAGAATCCCACGGTCTACACTCAAAAGGAGAATAAGATCTAGAGTACTTCAAATTCAATTCTCAGAAAGTGTAGACCGTTGACACTTTCCTGAATTTCTTCAGTTTTACAACTTGTATCGATCTGAAAACCTACAATATTTTTTATACCAGCCATGCACACCTACTGACGAGGTTTCGTCTACTTTCTTTGAAAAATACGATTTTTATGAACATTTTAAATGTGTAGACCGTGGCTGTAGACCGTTGGTAACCATTGGCAATAGGCATTTTCATACTACATCACGTGCCCATTAGGAAAGGAGCGTTCTTTCAATTCCAAGCATACTTTAACAATGGAAAACGAACAATTATAATTGGCACAAACCATTTTCCAATTACTGGGACAAGGGAAGATAGAAAATAATAGGGAATGGGGTGTCTATGAGCGCTACCATGTTGCCACATGTGAATGCGAAGGAGCATAGCCTAAGCAAATTTATTAAATTCGTAGATGGTTTTGGGAGGGTTATGGTGGATAAAATTGAGCCATTTGAACAGTTTCTCACCAGCATGTTGTTCGCAATTATTTATATCATGCATAGTTTGTAGACATTCTCATGAATTTTTTTGTTTTTTCATCAACAATTAAACCATAAATAAGGGGACTTTTAAGCAAAAAAAACACTTTTTCAAAAGCACTAAACTATACTGTTTTTCCTTTGAAAATTGATAGTTTTCTTAAACCGATGATCGAATTCTGCACAAAATACTTGTATTCAATAATGATTTAAATGATATTGACGGAAAAAATCAGTAGAATGTTTTTTGTAACAAATAACAATACTCGGATATCTACTATATCAATCGTTCAGAGTCCAAACCCCCTCCCCCCCCCCTTTTAACTGGGTAAAGAGTGAAAATTTCGAATTTTCATTAGTAGCATTGAGATCAGCACCATCGAAAACCCTAGGGTAGCACAATGTTTTGATATCGCAGATTGCTGTTTTCGAGAAAATTTTCAGACAATGCCTGCCAAAAGTCTTGGAACACTGACATCAATTTCCAAGGTCAAAACCAATCATCCCCCTCTCCCCCACGGAACAATGTTGGTTTACTATCAAACGGACTAGGATTTTAGGAAGCACTTTCTTTTGCGCTTCTTTTATGATATTTCTCTAAATCATCAACATTGTTTGAGGGGGAAGGGGGCGGAAGTAGCAAATTTTTTTCATGAAAGGAATGAAAGATATCAAATGCAGCGTAAATTGGTGGGTGTTCCAAGTACTTTTGGCAGGCATTGTAGCAGGAAAATGAAGCAACTCCTCTTTCATCAAAGTTTGGTTGCAGAAAGACTGTTTTGATCATTTGGGGCTTTGGGATATCCGCTTTTGCACTGTTTGTTGTTAGATATTTCCTTTTAACTTTCTCCCTCGTAATGCAAGATGCTATCTGAACAAAGTTTTTGTAGTTTTTCAGTAAAATTGCCACAAAGAATAAGAGCTCACAGTAATATTTAAAGATCTAACTTACAAATTCCAGCTCCAAGATTCTTTAAGTTTGTCAAATCGTCGTGCATTGAATAAGACAAATCCATAAGATAGTAAAGATCTACTGGGTAATCTTTTGCAGGCTTCACTTTTATATCAAATCTCCCCGGCTGGCCTGTTAGGTAAAAATTAGATAGTCAAAAATCATTGCAGATGAAGAAAATGACGTTTTAAAATCCAGAAAAAAGTAAGACAAAGCTTCAGCAAAGGAAGTGAGAAACATGAATAGTACTTATGTTCAGTTGCAAAAGACAACCAACGACTAATCTATTACAAAGGATGTCACGTCAAGAGAAATACCTGTATATTGACGTATAAGTGATTACCTAGTCCTATAACCTTAAAAAATCGACAAAGTTAGGGAGGATCATATTGTTACTTGGATTATAAAATTAATGTTTTCTTCAACACGGTTAGTATCTGAAGAATATAAATTTTCAATGAATGAGAATACAAGAAGTCAAATTTGTAGTGATACCTTTTCGGAGAGTTAGAACAACTTTTTGGGGAAACACTTGGACTTTGGGCCCTAAGGGCTTGTTACTTGAAGGCTGCGAATGTACAAAACGGCATGAGATCAAAACATATTTATATATTTTGGCATTGAAAATATCTAATGGTAGATGTGAATCACCAATGACGATTTTAGCCGCAACTGTGGGGCAATCGCCCTTCTAGCTCCAGTGACTTTCGTTTGTTTAAGACATTTGACTATTGGCTTCAATTTTCCTGATAATAAAGGCCTGGCCCACCAATGTAAACCCCTTAGAATATGTTTAAGGAATCGTTAAACTGCTTTTAGACCTTACGGTGGCAGCCACAATGTTAACAATTCACTTCAATTACATCTGGATCACAGGGATCAAATGTGTTTTTGAAAATTTCTCCTACTGTATTGCCGAGTTCATGTTTTCCTTGATATACATTAAAGTGCAAAAATTGAAAAGAAAAAGCAAGATTTTTAGACTCGATCCGCCCTAGAACGAGCAGATAACTCTTCCCTTGCTCTCCTGCTCCTGTGATCTCCTGCTTCCCTCCGTTGACGCTGCTCAATAGAAATACGAATGCCAAAGCAACAAACAGCATTGCTTACCACATCTACTTTCGTCGAAGGGCTCGTTTTGTTTGTACAAATTTTTCCCATCACACTGGTGCTGTCACATCTCCTCCTGCTTTTGTCCAGCTTTATGAACGTCTATAAAAATGCGAATACCTGATAATTTTTTTATATTACCAATCATTTAGAGGTTATTCTACATAAAATGAAAGCAGACTTCCAAGAAAGCCAAAGTTTACCATCATTCTATCAACCCGACAGAAAGGGTCCAAAAACGTTTTTGAACACCAATTTGTACATAGAGAAAGGAAATGCTTCTGTACTTAGCACGGTCATTTTCCGCATGCAAGTGCAACAAATCGTGTCTCCTCTCATAGGATCATGGTTTTGATAGATTTAATACTGTTTGCAAAATCTACCTCGTCTGAGCACCAAACGCAGTCAGCTCCACCGCTAATGCAATCTGCACAAGAGGCATCGTAGAATCGACAGTTTGACTCTAAAAATGATAGAGTCATACAGTTTTTACCGAGTTGAGCAACGAGCTACTAAATATATTCTATCCGACAATTTGACTGTGATTTACAATATTACTGTATATTAGGTTAGGAGGCATGACAGCCTTGGGCCGCTTGTCCATATTGGAGAAGCCCAATCGAATAAATGTAAGCTAAGATCTGCGCTATTGTTGGTTAGATGCGAATACTGTGATGACGTGTCTAACATTTCTTGCATTTCAATATCAGAGATCTGGCCAGGAATTACAGGCACCGCAGAGTGTTGAGAAAAGTGGTGGGTCTAAAAAAAGTGGGGGAGGGGGGCTAAAACCGTATAAAAAGATGCTTTACTGGTAGTTTATTACTTAATATTTGCCAAGTGGAGGACGCGGTGCCTGTAATTAGCAAAGGCAACATAAACCGAACAGATCTATAAATATATTTGTCGCATCATCATGATTTGCTAGGCCAATGTACTCACAGTAGATATAAATTAAAAGTACCTTGAGATATGGCTCGCAAAGCTAGCTGTAGTAGCGTAAGTGTGACAAAAATGAGCGTGTTCTTTGTCATTTTGCTGTAAATGCCTATGAAAAAGAGTAAATCATATAATTTTACGAGCGATTTTTAAAATTAGCCTTCAACGTGTTGAGAAATTCTTATGCTCTGAAGAATTGAGAAGTAACGGGTTACTGAGGTGAATACGTGCATTATAACGGAAGTCTTTTAACCATCAAAACTCCTTGCGCCGTTCATAACCATCATGCCCTTCAAACAACAATTTCAAATTCAGTAAATGGATTCAATAGCTTGACCGTAGCTGAAGATCCTGCTTGTCATATCCCAGATTTCATGTCCAGATAATTCTAAAAAGTGTAATAACGTTCCATAGTAAGGAAAGGATCTTTTTGGGGGGATGCGGGGTGCACTGTTTGAAAACAATAGGAAGAAAGGCATTGTTCATTGTCAAACAAAGGACTTTTTTCATTTTTTGGAGCGCACAAGCTCCCCAAGAACAATAGCAGTTAAGACCCTGTAATAACTATGAAAACTAGAAAATCCACGGTTCATATTAACAGCGTGTCTGCACCCTCTTGGTTCTGATTTGAATTGGCATGTTGATTCCATACCAGTACCCCAGGCTGTAAGTGGGACGCATATCTAATAAACAAAGACGTAGATAATGCTTTCAATTAAGTCTCAATGGTCCCAGCTGTCGATATGCATTTTCATAACATGGCCACCTCTGATAATTGTAGCTGTGATCCAAAACATTAGACAGTACGAAGCTACGAAAACAGTTCTCTTGGGCATTTTGGAACTTATTTGAGTATGTGACCGCTTTTCCTAGCAATCTTTAAATTTCATTATGCAACTATAGTGATTGTCGAAAAGAAATTATGCTTGGCACTTACCCATGCTGACTTCTCGATTACTTCTGAAAAACATGTATTCATGTATTTCTTTCAATGAAAGCAAGACGATCGAAATTTCTTTTGCAGATTTGGCTGGAGCAACACGGAAGCCGACCAAGTTGTCAAAACGAGGTCTTTCGGGTTGACATAACCCAGGTAACCAATTTCAAACTCTAATCACTCTGGGTGGGGCTTGTAACATTTATCATTGCAGATATCATAATGTTATTATAGCAAATTTCAAACCATCATTAGTTTAGGGTTTTTTAGCAGAATGAAGCACAAACGTTTCAAGGCACAATTACCCACAATTGTGTTTGGCCTTTTTGTTGCTTCTAGAAACGGAAAGAAGATTTTTTTCAAAAAGTAATGCATATTTACGCACAGAGCAGTGCCTATCTTTTTCATACATCTTCATCATCGCTTACACTACATGTTTAAATTTATACATGTTTAAAGTTTACCTTCAGCCTAAAAGTCCTACAAAATACAGTCCTTGATCCTCTCAAACACCGCAGTACGGATTCAATCAAACTAAGAAAGATACCCCCCCCCCCCCCAATGTCACTAAACAATTCGGAGTATTTCTTATTCGACTTTGCTGGTAATTTCAAAGCAAATTTTGTGTCAAAAAAATTTAGCGAAAGTTGAAACTGCAAATAAGTTAAGAGTATTTTACAGACTCTCACTAATTATCATTTTTTTTATTGCTTCATAGAATTAGTCGAGAAAAGAAACTTCAGCCGTAACTCTGCCGTGAGGTGAGTAAAACTTGGTCCGCTTCTGTTCTATGTTTTCACACGAGCTGAAAATAGACATGAAGCTTTGTTGAAATCATTAGACAACTCAGACAAAACCATCAGTGTAAATATTAAAGCTTGAGCAAATATTGCCATGAGAATGCAAGATTTCAGACTTGATCGAAAAGACACATATCTCCAGTAAGGTGCCAAGACATATTCTGTTGCAGTTAAAGCTTATATTTGCCACACATGACATGGATCTTGTCAAGGTCTTGTGAGATTTCCCAGATTGTTAGAAAAATATGACACAATTGACGAGCAAAGAGGGTCGGAGTGGAGAAGACGAAAGTTGCTAATGGGGGAGAAGAAACAATGAAAGAACAGCTCCGAGCCAAATAAGTAGAGGAAACCATCCTGGGAGCAAAGAAGCAAACAACTGGTGAGTAATAACATTTTAATTCTAAGATGAGATTGAGCGGGGATCTGTTAAAATCGAATACATCAATGGAAATTGTAACAATTATAGGCGACGGTGTTGGAGAGTTCATCTTTAAAAAGATCAAAATTTTTAATAGTTTTCCATAAACAGTAGTGGGTAACAGAGGCTTTTTGGAGACCTAGAGCTTCCGGGAGAAATAGTTGCTTTTTACTTAAATCGTACTCAAAAGAGACTTCCAATATACATTGCTTTGAAAACGTATTTTTACGTAACTTTCTACCAGGTTCTGGGTACCACTACCAGAGCTACATAAATTCAAGGGTGGAAGAGAGGCGTGGAGAAGCAGTTATTTTCTTATCCACTCTTCCAATTTCGCACTTGAATTTATATGGCTCTTGTGCCCTGTGTACCATGCTACCGATATCACCTAGGTAAAACCGTTAAAAAAAGGATTTCTACCAAGAGTGTACGAGATTTCCATGGATGCATTTGCCCTTCGGAAGTAGTATAAGATAATACTTTTATTATTAGTAATGCGTTTGTAAATTTATTATTAGGCTACAGCCTAATCACAATGATAAGGTATGGCCAGTGAGCTGGAACTTGACGAATGCAGACCTGTGGGGATGTGGCATGACACGGCCACGCCCCATTTTAATAAGACTGTTCCAAAACTGATACCCTGGACATGAAAATCATTAAGACAATTTAATCAGGAAATTTTTTCATTTCTAATAACTGATTTCTTCAATTAATGCAAGCAAGTAATTCAAAGTAAACAGAGTGCGGACAAAGACTTGAAAAAGAGCCTGGGGTGTAGTAGCTTACGTCAGAGCAACGACTGCCTGCAACGTCATCAATTTGATTTTAAATTTGATTTCAAATATCCAGATTTGTGTTTTTGAATTGCCAACGCAAAAAGACGGTTTGATGAAATTTGAGTAACTTAAAGAAAAGATTCTTAAAAGAACGAATGTACTGACAAAATTTTCTTAATATTCGAAGCCTATAAGCTTAAGCTTCACCTGTTTATCAAGGTGACGAAATATGATATGTGGCGTGAGTGATGAAATACTAGAGAGCCAGTTAACGAAGCAACAACCATTATACCTTTATCGCTTTAATAAAAAAAATCTAAATACAAATATTAAATAATCAAAAAACGAACTAGAGAAATTATCTAACTTCAGATGAAGCACATAAGACGAAAAACTACACAATTAAAAACATTATCAAACAAGGTACTTGTAAATATTTAATATTTGCGATGTACAAACTCCTTTTTTATCAAAATGTGATGTAACAAGATCAAAATGGTTAGAAATAAGCCATCAAATGAGCAAACATTTATTCAAAAAGTGATATAAATTTGTTAAATTTGTATAAGTAGATCTTAAAGTGTGATCAGCAATATTATAAAAATTTCGAAACATAAGAAGAACAAACTGGAAAACCTGGAATTAAAGTATCCAAGGCAGCGTTTACACGAAACCGGTTCCATTTCGAACGGTGCTAAATGAGCACGGTTAGGCCTTCCGTTTACACGAGACGACTTCCATTTTGAACTGTACCAAAACAAGCTCTATTAAGCCTTCCGTTTACACGGGACCACTTTCATTTTAAATAGTACTAAAATAAGCACGGTTAGGCCTCCCGTTTACAGGGGACCGGTCGGAACCGGTCCAAACGGAACTGCTAACCGTATCAAAACGGGGTCGCTTAGAAAAAAGATCCGATCCATTTGGAACCGTTCGAAAATTTCTCGTGTAAACGAAGCCTAAAAATATTGATAAAAAAATGGTTGTTTAAGTTTAAGTAGCCTAAACAACTAATTTCATGAAAACTGTTATAAAACGCGTAGCAAATTATTAAAAAATTCGAGCACATTAAAAATGAGCTGCAATAATAGGCCTACAACAGATATGTGTAAAAATAATGTTTATCTACTGACATCCCAGTGTAGTATGGTGACAAGTTCCAGGATAAATTGCAATATTTTGCACACATGTTCTACATAGCTAAACATGGCGGGGGAGGTTGGGGAGGTTGGGGTGGGGGGCTGGAAGGCCGGGTAGTTGCCTTCAATTAGATGAGCTTTACGATTACACTGTAAAATCTTTACGAAAAGATAAGTATTATTTATATAGTTTTATGATGTTAGATATAAAAAGATGATACTTCTAAGGTAATTTCTGGAACATAGGTCTGTCCATAATAATGAGAGTTATCAAACGTAATAATCAGATGTTCCAATCGATAGCCTCATTTTTTGTTGACCTCGATATCATTTTCTGCGACTCAGGCTCATTATAAATATGCAAAAGTGTAAATTTTGCTCCACAAGACTTCAGCCGAATCACTGGCGTTGTCCAGCATAAACTGGGTTGTCGTACTTCTGCTTGGCCCCTTTGTAAATGGGGTTCTCGGCCTGTAAAAAAATACGAGACAATTAGACTGCAGGATAAAGATCCAAGCAATATTACTCCGTAGCTTGGGCACTTGAAATGCAGAGCAAGGAAAGGACGCCATTTTTCTTAGCTTGGAACACAAGGACATTTAAAATATTGAGGTTGTTTGAACCTGCTCGGTGGTGACTAGGATTCATCAAATTTTACCGAGGAAGATTGAAATTGATGTTAGTGTTTCAAAACTTATGGTGGTGCTTGCATTTACTAAAGGAAAAATTTCGCAAAGAGCAACAGAAAAAGTAGAAGCTGTTATTATATCTTTAATGGTTTCAAATGTATTGAAAATCAGAGAAAAGGGTAATGTAAGTAATGTAAGATGTGAATGCATGGAAAAAAGGAATGGCACAAACCTTATTCCACCTTGAGCTTGTTCTTTCCTTTTCAAACTTTGAATATTCGTAGTTATCCTTAAAATTAAATCAAATTGAATTCAGACCAGTCAAAAGCCCAAAGTCATAGTCTAAACATATCGAGGAAAGTTGATGTTACGAGAAAAGTAGAGAGGATAATATTGGCAGGTTCAATTCAAGAATTAGAAAAAAATAAAACTGGTTTAATATTGCTTAGTTGCTAAACTGCTACTGTTACTTTTGCTATATCTTTTACGATTAAAGTTTACCTAACACTAAGGCGTGGTAGAAACTTGTAACAAAGTATATCCTTTTAAAACTGCGAATAATGTCAAGTGGGTCTTACATTCGATAAGTTAATTCCTCACCATCACTAGTGCACGTTAAGATGTCAAAAACCTAAGGTTTTATCTATAAAATGTTAGTGGAAACAAACAATGCTTAAAATTAAACGAATTACTACTTACGTAAGTAGACACCAATAGCTTCCAAATGAGGAGCGCAACTATAGCCGCCAACAAGAGGCCACCAATGATTCCGAGGACAATAGCCAATACGTTGGCTTCACTTGAGATAGTCTGAGGGCAAGCTGGGATTCAAAATAGGAAATCACTGACTCGTTTGTTTATGTGTCGATTATGAAAATAAAGATAATGAATCTATAATTCGGAATATCTTAAGATCTATATATGCATATGATTCATTTAAAGGGACCCCTATAAAGTCTGAGGTCACCCGTCAAATTGGAATCATCGTGTCTTCATTACCTATCTTTGCAAAAGATTTTAAAATTTACCTACCTTTTTTGGGGTTAACCCACACAGTTGTATTTCCATCATCAGCAACAGAATAGGAGAAAACAACAAAGCAGCCATCGTTATCGGGGACTTCACATTTCTGACCGTAAGCTGTTTGAAAAGGGAAGCATTTTTAAAAGTCAAGCCAGTATTTTCGATTGAAAGATTGATCAGAAATTGAGATTGAATATATGTTACACCGATTTCTCATCTGGTTGACAACATATCTAACGAATATATCATGTCTTGCAAAAAAATTACAGCTCGGTGTATTAAACAGAGTACCGGAGTGTGACGTCATCAACAATTTATTTTTAGACTTTCTTGATTTTTGACCACATAATCTGTGTGAACGGCATAAGATACTTCTCAGTATGCAAAAACAGTTACATATGTACAAAATTTACCGAGATATGGCTATCGAAAGATTTAAAGCTTGCTAAGGGGTACTGTTATACTGGAATGCACATGAGCACAAAAACCAGCGATGATTAGAGACCAGAGATAATTAGTAAAAACCTGATTTATTTCATTCAAAACGAGGAAGCGTGCTAGAAAGAAACCTGTGCATGAATTCTGCTCCTGGGAATAATTTTCAAAATTCAAATTCTTAGAACCCTTGAAAATGATCATCTCAAATGTTGGCTAAAATTGATGGAGCCGAGTAACTCGAAATCATACTTGTAACATTTGTCTTGATGATATGCAGTGAACAGTTCTTGCAAGTTTCAGGACTTCCACGATTGAATGCTTGGCAGAAAACACAATCCCGTTTACGAGAGCATTGGCCAGGACAAGACTGCAATAGAAAGGAAGTTTCGGTTTGTACCATGAATAGTAGAATATAAAGCGAAGGATGTTAAAAAATCAAAACTCAGAATAAAGAAACGTCATTTAAAATGGACAAAAAAGAACAGGCCAGGCTGAAGTGAATTATCTTCTTCAGGTTATATACGTAAATCTTCATAAAACATATTTTTCCAGAGGATCTATATTTGTCATGTGCTTCAACTAGTTTAATCTATAATACTACATATTAACGGACATACCGGACAGGCTTCGCAATGTGTTCCCCTGTATCCAACATCACAGTTGCACACTCCGCAATCACATTTCCCGCGTCCACCGCAGACAACCTGCGTGTCGAATAAGCGAGAAAGATATAGCAAAATGTCAGTAATCAGCTCAGCATGATTACTGGCGAAAAAATTTCAGTTATTGCTCAATTATAATCATTGTGAGTTGCTAAGGGTGGTAGGCTGATAATCACTTGTCTCCTGCGCACTGAAAATTGTCCTAAGCGATAATAACGTATATTTGCCGGATGATAAAGTACTGTTCCATTTAGGAAAAAAGTACAAACGCTTTAGATTCGACCTGAAAAGTAAAATGCTTACCCCATTTTTGACGCAGTCCTTTTCGACTAAAGTGCAGTTTTTCTGTCCGCAGTTACTTCCGATCCAGACCCCCTTACATGTGCATTTGTTGCATTCACAAACTCCTTGGTCAGGCCCTGTGGCGATAAAAATTATGAGAACATTAAAGCCCTTCCTTGCTGTTTGCAGAAATATTTGAAACGAAGTTGAATCCGATACGATAAAAAGATATATCCAAACCTTGGGTAATAAAAATACTTGATTACATCAAACATTAATTGATAAAATAATCACAACATTTTTCACCATTTACATGTCATTTCATTTCAGCAAGTAAGGTTCGATCACCTGTACCCACATATGGTTCGACCTATTTTTCAACATCTAATTTGATAAACAAATGTAACTGTATTTTTAGACTATCCACCAATGGCTTATACCCATTTCTGTATAACAAGAGTCTCCCCCGCCCCCCCCCCACTTAGACAAAAATGCAACCAAGCATAAGGACATACCTCCGCACTCTTTGCCGTTGTGTAAATCGCAGCCAAAATTTCTGCATTCACAAAACGTCCCTGAGATTTTCTCAGCCGGATGCTGGAAAAGATGGAATAAAACAAAAAATAAAAAAAAATTATTAACGAATAATTAGAGTTAAAAAAATCGTTCACATCTATGTATTACGTAAGGCGCCAAATAGTCACACAAAAACATTTCTATTTTCGTTCTAATCTGAACTTCTGCTCTAAAGAGGATTATTCAAGCATTTTTGATAAAGATAATTTCAAAAGACACCCTGTCTGGTGGAAAAGGAAATACCTTGCGTGGTGTGCACTGACAGGATCCACAAATGCACGTACCAGATTTACTGCAAACATGTCCTGTTGTTGCATTACTGGAAAAATTAGGCATAAGACATGAAATTTCAGATGCAGCTGTGAGATTTCATACAGATATGACATTATTAACGGAAATAAATATATTCGTGTGAGGCTTTAACTTTGTAGCATCGCTATCAAGAACACTTTTAGTTCTGTTTAGGGCTGGTCAGATTCAAGCTTTTTACAGGCAAACTTGATATCCGCAATTATCCATCTAGATTCACGGGAGATTTATATACGGGATTCTCTATAAGAGATTGGCTATACGGGATTGACTCAATGGGATTGGCTACACGGGAACGGGTTAATGGGATTGTCTTTATGGGATTGGCTGTCTCTCTCATCTTGGAGGACGTTGACTATCATGGACCTCAACAACATCATTCTCCACATGATCTCAGGACTGTTTCACTGGACACAACCTTCCATGAACTTAAACACTTAACAAAGGCCGTTCTTATTCCTTTGATTTTGCCGGTGACCACTAAACACTCCAACCCTCCTTTCCTCATTACGAGTCCGAAAAACTCTAACTGCCTCTTTTTTATTGTTCTAAGCGAACTTCTTTTCCTTCAAGCTCTTTGAGACTTCCTTGTTGTTGACGTGTTTTCTCCACGGTATTCTTAGCATCCTTTTCACGACCACATTGCTCCAGCCCGCAGACTTTCGAGACTGGCTATAAGAGCTTGAAAAACAAGGCAAATAAAAACAAATCCAAAAACACATACTTGGCTCTGCATTGAGAATCATCGACAGCTGACGCATCTGTGCATTTGCAATCTGAACCATACCTTGTTAAAAAAGAACCTCGTTACACATAACTTTACGTAAGAAGGACTAAGATTGAGTCAAATATTGTTGACTTGACTTTGTTGCAGTCATCAACGAAGCGAGAGAGTGTACAGGGTTTACTGGGATGGTTGTAGAGCTGTTGTAGTTGTGGAATTAAAGCTGTTTGAAATCAAGTTATAGTATATTTAAGAGTGTACTCAAAGTAAAATGGAAATGTAGCGCCAAGAGTAAAAAGAGAATCTGCAGAGAAGTATCTAAACATATAAGAACAAAGAAGATGCATCAAGTACTAATGCTAATTCCTTAAAGCTTACAAGTAGCATGACCTACGGTGTACAAATAACACGATTTTTGTCCTTCTTCTATCATACAATGCAATACAAAATAGCAATTCTAATTGAAACCTTCAAATTGCAGCCAAAAAAACAGATACTACGTAGTTTAAACGCTGAGTATTTTTAAAACATTGGAAAACAAGAAAAGAGAAGCGCTTCCGACCACAGACGCAAATTTTACTAACTTTCCAGCGTCGCAATAGCATTTACCACATGCAAATGTTCCAGCGGAATTGCATCTTGTGCTGTTCTTCATCTAAACAATTACAAAAAGTCAATCAGTACTTGGTGTGATTCTGCAAGCTTATAAAACAACAAGTATTGTAAAAAACCTATACTAAAGAATTAAAATAGTTGTATTTTCAAGACAGAAAACTTCAAGAAAATCAAAATATATAAGTATCAATCTTAAAATGGCTAAACTCTAAAATGAGATAAAGAAAAGGCATAAAATTGAGTGATCCATTGCTGTTTAATCCCGTTAAGTCGGACCCTGAAGGGGTTTAAGGTAATGGTTTGACTTAGCAAATGTACGGTTATCGAATGTAGGAAAATCCAGTGTACGGCTTACGACTTGAATGATATAGAAAAATCCAATGGGAATCGAAAATGAGTCCGACCTGGTGAAAGTCCAGGTACGACTTAACGGCATTCAACTGTATTGAATTAAAAATTGCTCTAATAGCTTTAAAGGTGTAAATCTTCTTTTGTTAGCGGTCGTTGCTAAAGGTTCTGGAGTGAAAAAAATGGAGAGATAAGGCCTAAAATGATGAGAATCCCACCAACTGAAGGCAGCAGAATAACAAGGAATCACAGAAACATTTACTTCCTTTACATTAGCAAATGTTTACTTACAGCTTGGGGTTGCTTTTCACAATCGCAGTCGCATTTGACATCCACATTTACTTTTACGTCACCAAAACCAATAATGCTGATATCAAAACTGTTGGACGAAAATAATTCCGCTCTTTAAACTGCCAAAATCTTGGCACCTTTTAAAACACGAATTGCATATAACAAACTGCAAAACAATTATTTACCACAGGGATACCACTCACCTTTTGAGCTTCTTGACAGCTTCTGAGCATCGTTGTGGGGTGACTGAGACCTCAAAAACCACTTCTTCGTTAATTTTGACGTTCTTGCACTCGTTGTCCCCTGCAACTTGGCTATAAGACAAATTGCATTAATCGAATTTTCTGTGCAAAAAAATACGGGAAAAGAAATTCTAAAAAAAAACATTAGATGACCTCAAAATCATGTATAATTAAGCAAAATATCTGATTGCAGGTGAAACGCTGGCACAAAATTTCATTCATTTACAACAAGAACCAAATGACGCAAAAAGGAGCAAAGAAAATGAAACACAAGTTACTTTGTCAAAAGAATGTTAAGATTCTAATCAGAAGTATATATAAGGAGGCCTAATTAAAGACATTCAGGAAAAGTAGTGCTGAAATGAAGTCGAGCACGTGATCATGGACCACGTGATGAAACAAAAATACTAACCTGCATTTTATTGGTTTATATTCTATTTTGAAATCGCTAGGTTGACTGTCTACAAGCCGCACCGTAGAAGATATTTTCTGCAAAAGATTTGAATATAATCGAAATGAAATCATGACAGAAATTGACCATGATCATGTTTTCAAGCAATTCCTTTTAAAAACAAAAGCCTTCACAACACTTCACCTGTGTTCGGCAAAATGTTATCATTAGCTTTAACTTACGCTTTTACTGAGCTCCGTGATCATTAAATCCCTTTCCTATAATGAATCGATTTCCCTGAAACACGTTTGGCTTCCAAAAAATGAAATGCAACTGCTAGAAGAAAGGCCCTCGATAATCAGACGGACGGCTTTTATCAAGCAAATCGTTAAAATTGACCAATAAAGCAATCACTGACCTCATAATTCTTTTTTATCAAGCTGACAATATTGCTCGAATCACTAGACAGAGTACCAACAGTTGTACCCAGGTCTTTCCACTCCCCAGCAAGACTCTGCAAAACGTAAATATTAAAATCTTTAATTGCTGTGGCGTTCATGTCTAAATGTATCAAACAGTATCTGGTCTTTTAAGATTTTGTTTCGACTGGTGAGACACATACCTAATCAAGCATCTTAAAAGGAACTCAAAACCGCCGTGTCCTTTCTGTAGCAAACATACAAGATTTAGCTGTTTTTCAGGGTCAAGATTAGTCCCACATGCGATTTGTGCCTGGGGGAAGGGCCGCCTAGCCAAAGAACCGGTTCTATTTGGACCAAGCATCACACCTACCAAATGTTGTCAAATGGCTCCATTTGTTGCTGGGTTACAGGTATTTTATCAAGCTCTTTCGAGTTATGGGAGCTAAATTTCAAAATTCTAAAAACATATTTTTGTGACGCCACCAATTAAGAACTCTAAAAGACAGTTTAAGGGGGGGAGGGGTTGAAGGACAAACTGGTTATTCTATCCCCTAATCTTTGGGTTGTATGTCCTACTTAGCCAGGATCACACTGGCACGTAAACTCATAGATAACGGAACTCTTTGGGGGTAGTAGGAACGCAATCCTTTAGAATGAATCGAAGGGCCTATTTCAAAACAGATCCATCTACCTAAAATAGAACAGCCTCCTCGGTCGTGTAGATCAAAAACAACAACTAAAACATGCGATTCTGCTATCGGGGTTGCATTTACGGGAAAACCCAGATTGTGCAAAAAACTATAACAGCAACATGCTTCGGATTATTGGTAGTGTCCGATCGTCGTTCCATCTAGCAGTTTTGGAAAATATCTACATAAAAAACGATAAACTGCTATTGTGTAGACAGAAGGGTTCCGTTTTCACCTTAGACAGACAGAAGGAGTTCCATTGGTAATCAATATCTTCAACAGGTAAGCGGCATTAATTGGCCTATTTTGATCCACAATTGGGTATATATAGTACTTCTTAGCTTATAGTTTTCGATCTATGTTCTGACGTTTTATACTTTGAAGAATGTCAGACGAAAAGCTTTAGCATGTTCCAAAATTTTTTCTTTTTTCAAAGCTATTTCTAAATTTTGCACCACATAGATTGTTTACAACTTTTCGTGAATATTTTACAAGTATACTTTTCAAATGCTTCCCTTTTCAAAAGCATGTAGAACCACCCAAATATAAAACATCAAACAAATGAAATTGAATATCATCACTCAACATTCAATATAAACTCAGGGTCAAAACAAACTTACATCATACAGTGATTTTACTCGGCTTGTTACTGCAAGAATTGGAACAATCTTGCTTTCTCTTAATTTCGCTCTTAGAAATCCAACTGATGGATAATCCTTGGTTTGAGAAGAAAACTTCATTATTAATGAAAAATGGAATAAGGCAGGGCAAAAATACATTTCGAATGACTAAGGAATTTTAGGAAAGATTGAAAGGGTTGTGAAAAACAGAGGAAGGGTGGTCCGGGGATAAAAGTACCCCTTTCTCACCTTGACATCTGACACTACAAAAAATGACTGGGAGGGCACTTGACCAGGAAAAGGACAGGGATGTGGGGAAAACTTTCTTGCAGCATGGCCTTGTGTACAATTTAAAAAAAATATGCCAAAAGCATACCTTGTCCCATAGGAAAGCAAAAATTTGGCACAATAATGCCAAAATATACTTGAGCTCTGACTAATGCGCATTTTAGGGGGCAGACAATTGAGATAATTTCTATCTTCTGCTTCTTAATACCCTGCCCCTATAAATTTCCATAATTTTGATACCTTGTCTCATACAATGATGCAAGTCATAAAACACTGTCCTAAAATTTTAATTGAAAAATTGTGTAACCCTTTTCCACAGCCTGTAATGTCACGTCAAGTATGGGAGTCCCTCTAGGGAAAAAGGGAACTAAAAATGAAATAATTAAATGGTAGATTATTCACATGAACAACTAAATTAGTAAGTTTAACTTGAATGTACATACCATGACAGTGCTCTTTGAATATGTGTTAGCATCATTCATGTGGCATTCTCCATCATTTTGGGTGACAATACCTCCAATCTGCCAAGGTAAAATATTAGCCAAAATTAGTCAAAACCATCAAAGTGAAGGATATCCATGCCTGCATCACTGACAAAGAAGAGAATATTTTCTTATGGTGAATAGGCTCATTTGCAAACTGTTTGGAACTTACACTGAGACCTAAATAGGTTTTAGAGAATCCAACTTTTGCAGGCATCATTTGTAAGTGCACAGTTATGTGACAAGTATGTGAAGTCACATAATTTGCTTGTTTTGAGATTAATCAGTCTCCATGAAAAGAGTTCAATTTACAATATTTGTAAAAAAAGTTGAGACAAACACCTAAACACTATGTATTTGTATAGTCCAGCTTCTACCATTTATTGAATCTGAAGTGCAAACTGGGTACAAATTCGCATAACCATCTGTTGGGGACTGCAGAAATGAAGAGCCATGCAAATGAAAGCATACTGTAGCTTACCTTCCCATCACCTGCACTATGGAATGAATCATCAGTAACGTAAATAACAATTCTTCTCGAAGAACTCTTTGACCTCCAGCCAATTTTCTGCAGAGAATCATATTAACTCAATGTCCTTAAATGCATGCTATTTAATATAAGAGCTGTTTATAAACAAATTCATCTGATGGATAAAAAATGGAAAGCAAAATGAGGAAATAGGAAAAAAATAAGAAACTAAAAATCTTACAAGAAGCAATCTGAATTTACACTGGATTCAGAACAAGACCACTATAACATGAATCGTGTTGCTTGATTGTGACTATTCCATTTCTTGTTTTAAATCATCTAAATTCTTGCAGTTATTTAATGAGAAAACTGTAGCTGGAAGATTAACAATAAATGAAAATAAATATTTTTTTCGATGTTTTACTATTGCTTCATTCATGAAGTCACATCATCAAAAATACCTTTTCACAAACAGCCAACTGCATCAGAGCATCAAAACCTCCCTCTGGTTTGTCAAGATTTCCAGATATTGTCTGTTTACGCACACCATTCTGAAAAGAATTGAGGCTTTTAATGAATGAATGTTAAATGATCCCGGTGTGTTTCTGATTATCAAAAATTCCCTTTCCATGCCCAGATTTATAACAATTCTGGTGAATAATATAATTTTTGTGACATAGAAACATCAAGAATATGGATGCTTTGTTGTTTGTGGAACAAAAATAAATGGGATGATAAAAGAAGAAGAGTCTCAGCAGAAACTTTCCTCCACTGATATCTTTAGAAAAATATACACAAAATTGGTTAATTGAAAAGTACCAAAAATTCCTTACAAGCGAGAAACAGAGTGTCACTTACAAGTTTGAAAATCTACCAAAAACATGTTTTCAGACTAGTACCTAGCAGAACAGAAGCTCATGGAGTAAGTCTACTCACTGACTGCTTAACAATAGATCGCTGATCATAGCAATATTTGTTACCAGATTTAAAATGTTTCAAAAATGCCAATGGTATGATTCTTTGACTGGCAGGGCAAAGCAACATGCTTTTAGTAGTTAATGAGGTGTGGGGAAAATTCCTTTACCATCTACAAGGATATCAAAAAATCTTAAATGACCTGCTTTACAATTAGATTTCTTCTTTAAAATTTATACAGAAGGAATGTGTCATATTGACACTTACTGCAAATTCATTGGCATTTGTTGTGAAATTCATGTTGTGAATATAACCAAATGTTTTTCTGCATTGAGGGCATGGTGTTTCGCTACAAAAAGAATTAATTAAATTAAATTGCTGTGCTAAAAGCAAATATGACAAAAGAAAGTTTACCTAATTCTACCAGTTTGAAAAGCTAAAAAGTATGGGATAATAAGAATATTTGGGTCATCAAACATAGGTGCATTGGTAAGCATCTACTTTTCTCTTTAAATCTTTTATCCTACACTGTAAAAACTTTTACCAAACATAGTGTCATATTTGAAAATCTGCATTAAATAACTCTGACTTTACTTTCTTTCTTTCTTTTGAATACAATGATCACCACATGACTGAATAATCAAAACAGTACTAACACACAGGGGCCACAGTAATGTTTAAGGGTAAAAGGTCTTGGTCCTACATGTTTACTTACTTCTCAATTTGAACAAATGGAGAAACTGCTTTGTCAACAAAAGATCCAAAAGCAAGTCTGTAATTTGTTGTAACAGAGCCAATAGCAGATGCTGTTAATGAAAATGGAAAGATGATTCACAGCATGGGGACTTATTTTTAGAAATTAAATATCTTTGTTTGGATGGCACCAAAAGATTAACAGAAGATAGCAATTTGTAGAAATAAACTATTCAAGAACAGTAGCTTTTCTGGAAAAGGTCTAGATCTATAAAATCAAAGGGGAGACTCATAGAGACGCGTGATCTGCTAAGAGCACATATATTAAGTTATCTAACACTGAAATTAAGAGCTAAAGTGTGAAAAAAGAGATAGTCAGCCTCAAAAAAGAAACATAACTGCCACGATTTATTGAAATTTGGGTTGAAGCTTGACACCTTTGTTAAAAGTTTTCTTAAAACCATATTGCTAAGGAAGTGGAGAATCAGAATTTGAAAACTGAAAGATCAGAAATATAGCAATTTGCTACTTCTTGTATATCAAACAAAGTACTTACAGATTCCAGCTCCAAGATTTTTTAAATTTTCAAGATCATCATTCATGGAAAAAGATAAATCCATAAGATAGTATAGATCCACTGGGTAGTTTTCTGCTGGCTTCACCTTTACTTGAAATTTTGCAGGTTGGTCTGTTAATGTACAAACAAATGTATCTGATGATGCTTCAAAGATGACTGAGGCAAATCACAGAATGTGTCTAAATTATTAGTAACTTTTCTTATCTGAGGGGTCTTAATTGAATACAGGTGTTGCCAATGGCCTAGGCAGTGGGTATTTGTGAATATGGGCCACAGAGATCCCTCTTTCAACATTTTCTGTTGGTGGTGTGCCTTGTGATTTTTCCATTGAAAAAGTGTGCTATGGATAAAAAATGGTTGAGAAACAGTTTTAGACAATAATAATGTTCCCTTTAAAATTTTCATATAGCAAAGGAAAGAATGAGCTAAGAATAAATATGAAAAAATTCATACCAACTCGTAGGTTTAGATTTAAGGTCTGTGGTGTGAATTGGGTATTAGAGTCAAGTTCTTTGTTGCTTAGAGGCTGAAAAATTAATACATTAATATTTTAGTATTTGACAGTAAGTGAATAGAAAAGATGTTCAATGAAATTATTTAATAATATGTAACTCTAACAAAATTCACATTCAACTGAATTGGCCAGATTATAAAACTGCAGACTTACTTTGTTGAACGTGCTGCTTGGATCTGTTTTATTGTGACACGTACTGTTCATCTTTGACCTCAAGTCACACCTTGGCCTTTTGATAATAAGGTTATAATTCTGCAAATCCACAACAAAGGTTCATTGATTAGGCAAAAAGTGAGTGGTATGAGTCAAAGAGAAATATGATCTGAAAAAGCTGAAATTTTTTTTAAACAATGAGATTTTGTTAATTTTTGTGTGTTTTTGCTTAGAATATTAAGATTTACAAAGTCCTTGTGAGACCAAAGATCTAACCAAGCAAGGTCTATTTATGCAGAGTTGTGTTGGGCTTGGCTACACATGAATAATGGTAAGATATTATTTTTAGCAGGACTGCAAAGAGGGTGAGCAGGGGAATGGGGTAAATCACTGCAAGGCCTCATAAATAAATGAAATGGAATTAATCAAATGTATCAAAAGTATTCCAAACGAATTTTCAGATACTTAAACAATTGCAAGAAAAAAACGGCAAGAAATATTCTGAAATGAACTTTAAGCTAATCTCAGGGTTGTGGTCATAAAAAAATGTGCTTGCTTTGCTTGCAAGGAATTTTCTTTCAATTTTGCCCCAGGACTTCCAAAACCTCTTGGCTGCCCTGTTTTTCATCTAAAGATTACACAGCTTTAGATTTATTTTAGCAAGTAAAGACACCGCATCAAAACTTAGCCTGATTTAATTAAAAAATTGCCAATAAGACTTCAGGTATATGTATTTTGCGGTAATTTTTTATATAAAGTATAACAGCTGTTACTCTTTTAAACCATCTATAAAGTAAAAGCAAAACATTTACATTAGAGCTGTAGACTATAAATGTTTTCTCAGGAAGACCTTCACAACAGCTTAACCTTAAACTCAAATTCTATTTACAGGTTAGCCCATATGGAAAAGATTGCTTTAAGAAGCACCACAAGGCTATCAATATGTTTTAGATAACAGACTTGAAGCCTTGATTTCATCACATCAAAATAAATACTTGGCTCTACCTCATCTCCACACCAGACACAATCTGGCCCTCCAGTGATGCAAGCTGCACAAGAATCAAACACTGCACATGGATTTGAATTTCCTAAAAATGACAAAAATCTCCTATCATGTACAGAGGTACAGAGGTATTCAAACAAACTGAAACAGTATAGTAAAAAATTTAAGGAAATTATCTTGAACAATTTTGAGTAATATAAAAGCATAAAATGACAGCAAATCATATTTTTTCAACCCTTTTATAACGCAATTCTTGGATATTTAAAGGTTAAAAATCTAAATATTTTTATATCTATTTACAAGTCATATCTGTTATAAGTCTATTTTTTTTTGCAAACATCTGATGCATGCATTGATTTTCATAGATGCAGTTAGTAGAGAGGCTAGCTTCTTTCTTTCTTCATGTCCGTTCAAATCCTTATTTCCTTTTCACTTGAATTGTTTTGGGCAAATACCTCTCGTGTTTGTTTTGGGCAAATACCTCTTGTGGTTGTGTTTGAAATTGTATACCTCTTTTGAGCTACATTGTTGATAAGTTTTTAGCATGACAAGTGAAAACAAACCAATATGTTGAAATGTTAACAAAAATTCTGTGATTTCATCATTAGTGTAAATCAATATTTCATCATAAATTTTTCTCAAATCAATCATTGCTTACCTATCATGGTGTAAACTAATTCATTAATCCATTTTAAAAAAAGTAAATATTCACATACACTATTCATGTTTTGAGAATTTCAAATGCTAAATGTGTTGTTTAGTAAACAAAGGGAGCCCCCTTTGATTACGTTAAATATTGAGAGAACTGGGTGTCCCTTCGTATAAGTTAGTATGTTGACAATGTTATTGTATTGAGAAATCCAAATAATAACATGAAACTTAAAGAAAAAATTTAAGGGACTAATACCTTGAGCATATGTATAAGTTGCTAGGCATGTCAGAATGATGGTTATTGAATACATGGTGATCCTCTATGTCCTGAAGGTAGCTGAAAGATAAAATATGTGGTGATCCTATATGTCTTGAAGGTAGCTGAAAGATAAAATATGTGGTGATCCTATATGTCTTGAAGGTAGCTGAAAGATCAGGCAAGCGTAAGTTGTTAATGATAAACAGAACAGTCTAGAGGACATCATTTAACAAAAAACTCGGCAGACATGAAGAATCTAAGAGAAAGTAAAAGAAACGAAATTAAATCTACGAACAAATTATTCCATGGAAAAAGTGGAACAATAAATGAATTCCTAAAATCGTAAACGTTTCCTGACAATCAACCCTGGTTTCTCAAACGAGAAAGCTTGAAACCAAATACCACCACAACGTCCTGGTACGCAATGTTGAATTAAAATTAAACCTAACTTTAGGCGGTTTTGAACAAACCAAATTGAAATTTATATTTAGATAATTTTATATGATAAAACGTCAACATAAAATATTTTGGTTATTGACAGCACGTCAAAGAAAAAAATTTGCAACCTGAAATTACATGCAGTAAACATAACCTCTACTATAATAAACAATGAATACATATATTATAAGGTGTTAGTTAAATTAATTATTAACGATAATAATCATTGAGGATATAAAGTCCTCAATCCGACATATATCTCTATTCGATTCAAAATTTTTTGAAATCTTGACGATTCAAAACTGGAAAAATTACCTTAGAATTGTTTTCACAGATACCAACTGCAACCTTTTGAGCTTTTGGTCCAATATTTCCTTGTTTTCATCACCTGGCTCCTACTCAAATCCGACAGAGTACAAAATGAGCAGGAAATGATGATCAAATGAAAAAGAGGCTCGACGACGCCCTGTTGTGACGTCAATATGACAATCTCTTGTAATGTGCTTCTACTCTGGAAATGACTAAGAGGGGAATTTAGCTGTGGTTTATGGGTTTATGAAATGAAATTCCGTGTTTATGACTTCTGAACCCCCCGCCCCTTGTTATCAGAGACTTTGCAGCCTTAATGTTACGCATATTGTTTGTTTTGTAAGTCTGTTTTGTTTTAGTGAGCAAAAAAAAATTGCACAGGCTGAAACAGAAATGGCCGCACCGCAGCAAAAAATTTTAGCGAACCAAAATTCAAGTGGTCATAGCAAGTTTCATAAAAGTTATAGGATGACTTTTTAACTGGAATATGTTAGAAAATTCATCAAGGTTTGATGCTCTAAATAGTAAATGCAAGAATATTCTTGTTTTTTGCCTATTTCCAAACAATATCGACATGTCGCAAGAACACAAAAAATGAGCCACGATGATTGAAGTACCTGTGAAACATTTGCAATAAAAAGTTCATCTTTGCACCAATTTGTGATATTTTATTACAATGAACTTGGGGGTACCTACTCTATGCTTGGGTGTCTAGAACTGCTCATTATGCTCACTTTTGTTGGAGAATCTGCTAAATGTTTTGGTCGGAAATTTTTGGAGCCGCAATGGGCCTAATCTCAGCGGTCTCTTAGTGATATGTTGCAGCAAATTTCAATCAATAAAATGTGTCACAACTCGTTAAGTCCATTATTTCCAACCGATTTCGATTTTGAAATGGGAACAAATAATGCTGAAAAAATTGCGTAAAACAACATATCGTCCTCTCATTAAATGAAAATACCAAAATTCCCGCGATAAACAGGTTCACTCGAATGCCTCAATATCGGTAAAAGAGTGGACATAATAAAATGGCTTAGAATATGCCACTTTCCACCAAATACAAGGCCATTTATAAGCAACTTGGTACTTCAACACCTAAATGTGATCTTGGAAATTTTTTTCTGAATTTATCATGTCGCGATTAACAGAAACTATTACAAAACTTTCTGACAAACTTCTAGCAAGTCTCACAACGGTTTGAAAGCTGATAGACTGTCCAATAAAAAGTTAAAAATTTTTATGTTTTAGAAAGTAATTTTTTGAATTTTTAAATTAGAAGTGTTGTCAGTGTTTTGAAGTTTAACCAAAAAGGCGCCTAATGGCTTCACAAAAGTGGTTTGAATTTCGATCGCTTTGTTGTTGACAACGCGGTCGCCATTACTGAATTGTCAAACCTGTGCAATACTTTTGCTCATTAAGTGTACAATGATATAGAAGAAATCTTGACCTTGTCTGTTGTAGAGTGGCTGATACCTTTTAGAGGGGTTCTTACATAGTAGGACTATATGTCATTACGCTTCGGTGCCTAATTGCCACCCCCCCACTAATTAATTTTGGAAAATTTTTCCAACCACGCCGCTCTTATTAAGATCCCCCACCAATTGATTATGACACTTTTGTGTTAATTACTATAGCGAAAAAAATTAAAACTTGCAATTTATACCGGAATATAAAACGAATGATACAGCTGAGCCATTTTGAGTATTCAGTATATGTAAATTCATAATTTTGACTCCCGGTAATTGGAACCCCCCGCGCCGATTTATTCTGAACATAAGATCGCCCCCCCCCCGGCAATTAGGCACCTAAAGGTAATCATCGTGCAAACCTCGTTTTCGTTTGTATATAACATTTAGTCTTTTGTTTAGTAATTCAGTCAGTGATTAACCTCAACTCAAGTCGCTCGCTGAGTAAGCATTATCCACGTTACAACTGGCGGAGGAGAGGTGGGGGGAGGGGGAGAAATTTGCTCGAAATTAGGCAGACCACCGAGCTGCACTAGCATAATTCTGTACCTGCGGTTTTTAAGATGAAAGGGAAATCTGTTGACTGATTTTAACATAACTTCAAATCAAAGAAATTCCTTTCAATGTTACGAAGCCATATCTACTCTCTCGAAACCGCTTGAAATTTCTATTGAAGGCGTGACCAACATAAACTTTAGAGATCAGAATCCGCTGAAACAGTCAGAAATTCTTTAATCCGCAGTAGGAGATTTAGTCGAAGAATAGTCATCATAGCTGAAAGAGTCATGAAACCTTTAATCCGCAGTTGAAGATAAAGTCAAGGTCGCGAAGATGGAAGCTTTATAATAAGCCCCATTCAGAAGAGCTCCATCACTTTTTGGCGTGTAGACTGATGATCAGTTCAGTATTAATTTCGAGGAATTCGATCAAACCACGGAGAGTTCTTCAATAGCAAATGTACCGCGAGCAAGAGTATACTTTTTTCAATTTTGGTCATGCCAAGGTCTAGCCAAAGGTATCATATTTGACAACGTTGGTCTAGGGAACGGCCTTTGAAAGAAGAAATTTCTTCCCAACAACCAATTCTTATTGATGTTAAACTAGTAAATTAAACAAATCAACCTTTCACATTTCCGATATCTGCTAACTCGAATGGCTTGGAAATGAATCTAGCCAGGAAAATTGTTTTTCATATGCCAAGGCTATCCTTTTTTGTAGACGTTTGTCCAGCCAATGATACTGCAATAGAGTAACATATAAAATAAATTGATGTTGTGTGTCAGAAATAATTTGTCATTTATTCGCCGAAGTTTATTGTCCGAAATTTTATCCGCTGAAAATTTTTGTATTTAATGTATGACATGCGGCGATCTTAGAAAAAATTTGCTGGCATCCGTCCCCATCCGATAAAAAAGTGCTTTATCTTTCTTCCACATATTTTCCTTCTCTATAGCTTTTATGCACAAATTACTCTGCAGAAATACCGTAATGCCTCGAACAAGCGCCCCACTCAAATAAGCGCCCCCCTCGAATAAGCGCCCACCCCTCGAATAAGCGCCCACCCCTCGAATAAGTGCCCACCCCTCGAATAAGTGCCCACCCTTCAACCTTCAGAAACGGGCGCTTATTCGAATTTTCGACGACAACAAGTAAGATTGAATGACCAACACAGTTTGTTTTAGTTTTCATTCTCATTTTTTGCCTTTCCATCATAATAGCATGCTTCAATTGAAAACACATTCATTTTTTTAGTCACTTCCAAATCTTATTTTTAAAAAAGCGCCCCCTTCGATTAAGCGCCTCCCTCAAATAAGTGCCCATCCTGGAGCCGCAAATATTAAATAAGTGCCCGGGCGCTTATTCGAGGCATTACGGTAACATATTTTAAAGGGTATGTCATTCTCCCGCCCTTTTTATCATTGACGAATTGCGTCAGCTTTCACAAGGCCGTAGCAGTGAACATCAGTGGTGGATGTGAGCTTCTCGTCAATCTACAAGTCTTTAAGATGAATATACAAAGTACTTTGGTGCAAAAGAAATGTTACAATTGTAGTAATTCTATGAGAAGGGGTCTGCAATGTCTTCAAGTGGTATTTTGCGTTTTATTCCGTCAGTCACACGAGCCTTAAAGATTAATTTTGTGGATTAAACACTTTTCAAGGTTTAAAAACAGCGATATTCCTGCATTCCCTCATCCCAGTGGCGGCTCGTGTATTGGGGCTAGTGGGGCTCAGCCCCACCAAAGATTTCCAAAAATAGGTTTTAGATTTATAAACGTAAATAAAATCAACGTCCATTTTTAGTTTGGCACTGTTCACTAATTTCGTTGCTTCGAGTTTCACTGTTTGTCCATTCTCTAGTTTGTTTATGTCCCACTGCCCGGGGTTCTTTCGTAAACTGAACAAACACGCGTATCAGAAACCATCTCCCGAGCTTTTGGGGCTAGCCCCAAACAAGCAGAGAATGCACCAATCAAGTGTCTCTCGTGACTCTACTATTCAATTGATGACTGCCTTCTGATTGGCCAATTCTGCTCGAATCTGCATTCCTTTGGGGCTAGTTGAAACTAGCTATAAATAATTCAATTCAACGGTAGCTGAATTTTTGTTGTTGTGATGTGAAAGGCAATGTTGATCTTAAAGTGGAACGCAGCAGAGTGGCGTGTATTCAATGACTCGAATTATCAGCCTCGAAACTTTGAAATAAAGCATACAAGTTAGATCTTTATCAAAATTAATTTTGCCGATCTTCAAATAAGCTCATAATGGGAAGGCTTGGCCGTAGGCCTTCTAATGGCATAAAGCATATTTCCAATGCAGGCTTTCAACTGGAAACAATTTTAGCTTCACTTCATATGAAAATTAATCAATTAACAGTTTGAACTTTTTGTTCTTTAAAATTTTTTTAATTGCCATGATATGCAATGCAAAGGATATCGTCTACGGGTTGGCCATATTCAAGTTGTCTATGTTTTATGGACATCCCCCACGAACTCCCCTTTTTGTGAAGAGAGAAACGGTCCAGCGGACTTGAATAAATAAAGTTGAGCACACCAACATAGTGCAAAAATGTTTTTTATGCGCGCGCATGCTGACGTGATTTACCTGCCCGCGAAAATTGTGTCGTTCTGTCCCGGATGCGATTGATATAAAAATATATGAGAAAACAAACTTTGAATTTTAACCTTACCTCTGCTTTATTTTTATGGAGTCAAATAGATAAATTATCTACTTAAGATACATTTATATCATTAAATTATGGCTTTAAAACCTTATTAATCTCTTCGTGGCCTATGCTTTACTGCCAAACTAAAGTATCCTATGCCTAGGCCTACTATTAGGCAAGAAGGGAAATATGAACAATTTAAAAAGTAAATTTTCAAGCGTTACCCAATTTTCCGCCTCTGAAGGAGACAATATACAAAAAAATTGAACTTTTGACTACAAGTATACAAAAATTCAGGATGCGGCATGGTGGAAATTTTTCACGATCGTTAATTCAAATATCGAACAAAACTTCCCATGTTGACCTTTCAAAATTTCGCTTTTGTTTGGTTTCCTACTCTTATAGAAAAATACCGAAGCGATTTCAAAATCGCGTTAAAAACAGCTACTTACATTCGTGACCAATCTATTTTAATGAAAAACTTCCATGAATATACCGCATATCCCAAAAAGTATGGCGGTTTTAAATCATCATTCAATCGCACCCATAAATTGACAATCCTAAAGTTAGGTATCTTTGCGGTGAAATTATGAACGTGACCCAATTTTCCAAATATGCCAACCAATATAATCTTATTTTTCGGGGCATGAAGATGAATCAATAAAAAAATCAGCGTGCGGCATGGTGCCGTTTTTGAGATAAAATAAATTTGAATTTTGGATTTTTTCTCCGTGGAACTGACAATATTTGAGGCATACTCACATGGTAAAATTTTGTATATAAAATGAGCCGATCAGGCTTTAAGTTCACTCCGCCATGCTCAGGTCTTTTGTGGTTGTGGTGACACAAAACCCTATAACATTGCACCTCCCAGGAGGCCTGGATCGGAATCAAAGTGTCACATGGTCGGTTGGCGGGAAAAATTTTGTGCGTCGCCATTTGGCCGCAGCTTGCAGGCGCAAAAGCTCTTTGCACAGCGGCTGCAAACATTTTTGCTCTATGTTGAGCACACCAACATTTCACATAGCATACATATGCATATCTGACATTTATCATGCACTTTTACATGATAAAGCTTATAGCTATCATATTTTCTGACACCACCACCTTGACATGATTATCTTACAAGGACAAATCAAATTACAGCTTTATTTGCGGATCATATTTGATTTCCTTTAAAACTTTCTGGACAGGAAAGCCTTGCTTTAAAAATGGCAGAGCAAGGATGTGTTGTGTGGTTGGCAAAGAGCTTACCTGTGCCGGAGGTTCTTTCCAAGCATAAATTGCCTATTCTAGCGAAGTTAGACGAGGAAATTAAATTAAACGACAGTTTTTCGCTGTGCAGTGAAACAGCCTTGACAATTTATGGCAAAGGCGAGTTGGAAACTGTCTTTGGACAGGACGAAGCCGGAAGAACATTCATTATACCTTCGAACTGTAAACACAAAGTAATGTTGAAACCAATAAATGGAGGACGTACATTTTCGTGTATCAGAGACATTTGTGAAGCCAAGTTCCTGCCAAACTGCATTCAGAACCAAATTCAGTTTACTGTTTATGGAATCGAATTTCCAAAGAAGACATTGTTTTATGTCAAGGAAAAAGAAATCAGTGATATTCCAATGGGGATTTCCGTGGAGTCTCGAGGGCCCCACCCAGTCAATGTGATGTTGCCAAGGTCAGTGAAAGGGGATTTTATAGAAGCATTACGAGAATATGACGAAAACCAATTGTACCTGCTGGGAGAGTTGAAAAATCGAAGCACGCCTTTTTCAGTTGTTTTTGAGCAGCTGGACCAAGATTTGCCCCCCCATTTGCTGCCAAATGGCTCATTTCGTGTAGAAAAAATAGAGAAACACGACATTGTGTATGCAACTGCAAAAATCAAAGATTTGAAGTATTTGATAGCGATACCTTACAACGCAAATATGACTGTGAAAATGGGGCAAGTTGTCGAAAATGATCAACTTTATCTATCCATAGCTGAACCAAAGTTTGAAACGATTGATTTGCCGCGGGCTGAGTGGTTGTGCAATAATATGAGCACCCAGGGCCGAATACAGTTTATGGTGTGCGATTTAGTGAAATCTAACGGCAATGAAGTAAGCCATTTGTCTACTTGCAAGGAATTGTACGAAGAGCCTTTGCAGTTGAAAAAGGAGAAACCACAAAAAGATCTGTTTTCTAAGCCTGGAACAGCCGAGCAATTTTCGATTAGTGAAGAAAAGATTAGCAATATGGCCCCACAACCTCCGCGAAGGGTGAGCAGCCTGAAGAAGAATGTCCCTGGGAAACATAAACACGAAAATACGGCCTTAAAGGCCCGGAGCCAATCACTGTACGCTATAGGTGAAATAAAAATACATGCTTGTGATTTTAAAGAATCAAAGCTTAGGGTACTAGATTATCCTTGGGACAATGTCCCAGCTAAGGAGACATTCTGTGACACTGAAGGTCGCAAGCAAGATAGAGATGCAAAGAAAACATCACAACCAGATGAAATGGAAGGAAATGACGAGATTGTTTATGTCCAAATGCATGGGGATGAAAACGCTTCTTCTCCCAATTCAAATGTTGAAGACAACGAAGATAAGGACAGGGCACCACCGATCCCTCCAAAAAGGTCCTCTTTAAAAAGCATTTTGCCAACAGCAAATGATGTGACTGCAGAAAAGAACCCTTTCAAAGTAGAGGAAATCTTTGAAAGAGAATTACCAATTCCAGCAAAAAGCATCAGTTTAAGAAAACCCAAAGATGTTGAATCTCCTGAATCTTCTCTATCAACCACCGGAAGGCAAGTAAACGAAACACCTCAAGGAAAACAGGGCACTCGAAAGATCCCACCAATCCCTGCAAAACGAAAGGGGATGAGCATGAAAAAGACGAAGGTTAATGAGGATGCTAAAGACAATATTAAAGATCTTTATGCAAAGGTTATAAAAAAGCGTGACAATATTGCTCCTCCTTTGATAAAACCAAGGAAGGAGACAGTAAAATCGGATATTGGACCTAATCTGCTGTGTACAAATGATAGGGACACAAACCCAGATATAGCATTTAATCAAAACAATGTACTTACAAATGGAAAGTCACGAGAAGAAAATGCAAGTGAGTCGAAAGGATTTCTACAGGATGGTGCTGGTTCATATGAACGAAAATCTTTCGAAACTGATCAAGGATTCAAAAATGAAAATGAACAATCAGAATTCCAAATTGGGATTAAAGCTGAAAGCGCTAGTCAGATGGGACGGGAAAATGAAATTAATGCAATTGAGGATATTTGCCAAGTGTTGAAGATGCTTAAGTTAAGTGCATACGAGGAAAAGATGTCACAGATGCAAGTGGATGTTACTTTGCTCCACGACTTATTTGAAGATGATTTGATTCAAGATATTGGAATGTTAAGATTTGAAGCAAATAAGCTACTGGCGTACGTTAAGGAAGGATGGCGCCCAGATAACAAAGATCTGGTTGCTAAAAATTCTACAACATGCAGCAAGGATGTTGAAAGCTGGACATGTTACGAGGTGGGTTTATTTCTAGGAAGAGAGATAAAAATGACAAAATTTGCAAACTTCTGCACAAAACATCAAGTTAATGGAAAGTTGCTCCTAAAAATTCTCCAACAGGACATTCTTGAAAGTATTATTGAGGATTTCAATCTTGATATATCAAAAATTCAGAAAATCAAATTGAGAAAGTACGTTTTAGATGGATGGAGACCAAATGTGTAAACTTGGGTCACTGAGCGTCTTCGGTTTGAGTTAAAACATTAAATGCTTTTCGAAATTATTAGCTAATTATAAATTAAGATTTATGCATCTAGAATTGTGTTTGCAATAAAATTGAAAAAATTCAGAAACCAGAAAATATTTATGGAATGTTATTGTATTTTCTCAAGCAACTAGACACGTTTGCTTTGAGGCTTATTTTTTGGTTAAGTTTACTAAACCATTCTATGCTGTTAGAAAGTCCTTTTACGCTAAGAATTTCAAAAGCAATATCATTTAGACAGCGGTAAAATTATCTTCAAAATTAAGTTTGTAATGTTTTAGGATTTGTATTCTTCAGTAATTATTATTATTCTGTTAAGCTAAATTCTTTGATTATGTCACATGTTTGTTTGTCGCACTGTTAGTAACTCCCTTTCCGGTAAATGTGCATCACTGTCATCGTGTTATGTGTTGTTTCACAGAATTCCTTTGTTTGTGTTTCAATATATGTAATAGGTATCACCAAAGAAGGAATCGTTACAAGTTTACATGTTTCTTGTATCAACTACAAGAATAAATTGGAACGGTTGGGCAATTTTCAAATTCTAAAAAGCGTAGTCTTCACATGATAATTCTTTCTTCAAAAAATTCTTAGTATACCAAATTCATTCTTCAAGCCAGGGCCAGTGTTTTTGAAGCTTTGGCACCAAATTAAAGGCATTGAGTCATGGTAAATAGGACTTCTTTATAGGGAGTCATTTGGTTTCGGCGAGATCGATGCTGTTTCATGTGATATTTGCATCCGTTGCTGACAACTTGCTATTGATGAAAATTGTTTTGTCAATCAGTAGGAGGTGAGTTCATGTGACCAGTTCCAGTTCAACCAATAGCATTGCAGTCATGAAAATCATGACTCAGCGGATTTTGGCACTTAGGGTATACCCAATCCATTTTATCATGACTCAATCCCTCTAAGAAGCACCGCATAAGGACTTGTTCCTTTTTTCTTCGCAATTGGCAGTTTATAAAGGAAACAGTATAGTGGGTGACAGCAAAGCTAGAGTAAAGTGAGAAGTTACTTTTAACCGCAATGCCAGTTAATAATATTTGTAACATAGGGAAACGTTTTTGTAATAGAATACGTTATTGCATTTTTCTGACTTTAGACAACCTGGCCTTGAGATGTCACCGATTTCAAGGAAACTTTTAATAAACAAAAGTTACAAATATGATTTTATAAGGAGCGCCAGTAGCGGATCCGAACACCGGCGAAAAAACAACTGATTGGCTAATTCTGAATCTGAGCACCAGCGAGGAAATAGTTGATTGGCTAGCTCCGTTCGTGAGAACTCTATTTCACTCACCCACCGGTGCTCGGAATATCGTCGAATAATCGGATTTCATTGGAGGGTGATTCCGTCATTCGCCATTTTATTGGCCAACTTGGATTCTACCATAATCTCGTTCCGGTGAATATGCCACGATGATCGACAAGAAGAAATTTTTATAGATAGATAGATAGATAAAATGATATCTTTCATGTACAATAGAAAAAAACATCGAATTAGCAGAAATTGTTAGCTGTCTTTTCCGAAACACGCTCAGAAACAGGGGCAAGAAACAGTACTTTCAAAATCAAGCACCCTTTGCACCCCCCCCCTAGATCCACCATTAGAAGCACTTACAAGTAACGATAAGCTCAACCCTTCCCCATTATGAAAATTTAGGCTAGATTGTTCTTTATTTGTTCTCAAATTATTAGGATATAAGCAGTGCAATTGCTTCCTTACTTGCTCTAGGGGGTTCTTAGGTCTCCTTTCACAACAAAGTGAGCGTGACATCTTTATTTGCCGACAAGCTCAGACACAGCACCACTAGGGGGCTGGGGGCTCAAGCACCCCACTTTTTCAAAAATCAATTTCTTTGACCGTCTTCTTTGTTATTTTTTAAAGCAGAGTATAAATTGAAAATAGAAAAACTGCTTATATACTGCTTGATTTTATTTGGTCTATTTATGTAGGCATATTTCAAAATATTTGTCTATTATTTGCATCAATTCAGTAGGTAACTTTTTCTATCATTGTATTGTCTGCATTTTGAATGTGTAAACATGGCCTACTGAAAATATTCGAGACAAAGAAGATCCACATTTCTGTTCGGGAAGTAAAATTATCTCAATCAATGCAACAACTCCTTGTAAATCACATCGATGTGCACTCTGAACCAAAAGCCACCCTTTCTTTCTTTCCCCAACATCTTTCACTAGAGTTTTAGCATGACTCCTCTCCACAATTTTTTTTTCTAAAAGTCAGTAATCAATGATTTGCTAAAAAATCGTCGAAATGTCTTTCTGAGCGGTATAGTAATTTCTTAAATTTTAGACTGGGAGATGCATTTTTAGCCATCTAGAAGGCATAATTTAAAATTTCCTTGCGCGTCGGACCCAGCCATGTTGGGTCCTCTTATGTCACTGAATTTGATTCTTAGCCCCCCTTCCCAGTTTTGTGGAGCCGTCTCTGAAGTTTGAGAATTCATCAAAAAGGCCCCCTAGATTGTAAAAAACTCCTCATTCTTTAGCTGAAATCTTTTAAGAGAGGATTTCGAAATATTGCTAAAAGTCCTACTTTACAGAAGCACGGCCTCAGTTTGTTCTTAGTTTCTTTTTAACTTTTGACCACTTTAGAGGCTAATTGTTGTAGATACAAAAATATTATAATTCATGAATTCATGACACGGGAACTCGTCATGGAAGCGAGGTTGATAGGATGCACGCTGCCTCAGTTCTATTTATCAAAAATGGCTACTGGAGGTGATATAAAATATTTTCAAGCAAGGTTTTCCTGTGCAGACGAGAAGTGAGTGTTGACATTTTTCATGTTATGCTTGCATCATATATTATCATTTTCAAATAATATTAATAACAGACCCAAGTCTGCAAGCAAAATCCATGGCATATATACTGGAAATGTCTTGTCCCACACCGAACCGGTATTTTCTACACCAAAAAGGTTGTTGCGGAAATCTTTCTTCCCTGAAAACGAGAAAGTATTTTTCTGCTGTATTATTTATTTTCAATAGCAGCCCTGGAAACCCGTCTCATTGTATGGCAAAATACCAGGCAGAAGATGATATGGCAAGTGCAAGCGTTAGATATTTTCTTTCTGAATTGTCCATGCAAACTTGGTCGTGCTCGTGTGGCAGTTTGGGATTTTGGCATGGCGTGGGTGCGTCCTATTATTACAGCAAATGAAGACTTTATTTGTGCAAGAGATTGAAAATATGATGATTCCACATAATCCTTCGTAGGATTGATATAAAACATGTAAGCCAGGCCTTGCAAGGAGAGGCATTCAAACTTCGAGCACCTAATGTGTTTATGATCTTTAAGAATTAAATGTGGAAAACCAATTTTTTTAATTGATATTTGATGATGCTCAATCAAGTGACTAGAAAGTTGAAGGTGCTCATTTTACAGTGTACGCACAACCCCCTTGAGAATGTATTTGTTTTGCATGACAATAATTGATGAAGTATGAAGACAAGTGTAGGCAACCATATCGGTAACGTTTCCCCCCAAAAAAAGGCGCCCCAGTATACAGTCAAGCCCCAGTATAGGGATTGTCAATCAAGATTATGTTCTAAAGTGCTGCCAAAGCCGTGTTCCTGCGTTGTTGTCGCGGTGATAGATAGAAGTTATTTCAAGACACAGCGGCTTCTCGGCCAGTAGACATTCAGCCATACACTTTCAGCAAGCGGCCATGTTTTTGCTCGAATAAAGCCCCGTATACCGGGGCAAAATGTTAGCAATTACTGATTTTTATGTGTGTTTGTTGTTGTTCATTCTTGTCACGTTGAGTGTTACTTATTTACTACATGTTTTGAAACAAAATGCAGACCTCTGCACATATTCGTATAAATTTTGCCCTTTATATGATCAATTTTACCTTTAAATGTTGAACAAAATATAAGTTTAGTTGTTTACAGTACGTTTTATTTTCTTCATACCTAATTTGATGCAGCTATCGCGCTGAGTAATGTGGGAGCCTTTAGCAAGAATATAGGGCTCGCTTGTTCAGATGGCAAGTAAGGGGGTCAAATTCTAAGGCCGCATTTTGAAAAAATATTGACTGAAACTGTTTTGCTGGCCACTTGAAATCAGTGCACTTGCGTTTTAATTTGTCCTCTCTTGAAATAACTTCTATCTATCATTGCAACGATAACGCACCGGGACGGCTTTGGTGGCACTTAAGAACATAATCTTGCTTGACAATCCCTATACTTGGACCTGACCGTATACTGGGGTGCCCTATACTGGGGAAAACGTTACCAACATTGCTCAGTGTAGTAGAGTAAGTGTTTTGGAGATTGCCTATTTTTTTTAATGATACTTTTTATATTAACATTAGAAGGTGCGTATGCTTTCTTTGAGAGAACTTGTATTTTTTTATCAGATATGCTGTCTCCAAAGCACCATTTTCATTACCTGGTACAGTTGGAAGTCCTGAACTCAATTCTTTGATAAATGGAATGCTAAAGCAAGGTATGTTCATTATATCTGGTAAGAAAGCTAATTTCTATATATCAGATTTCTAACACACAGTTGTAGCATGATTGTGCTTCCAGTTCAAAGTGTACCTTGAAGGCAATGGGTATAAGTGAAAGGGAGAATATGTACACCAAGGGAATATCTGCTGATAAGTTGATGACCAATACCTATAGATGTTGTTTGACATTCATTTGATTAGTATAACTTATCCCAGGAAGTGTGTGTGTTTGTCTTTGTCATTGTTGTACAGCAAAGTTGATAATATGTAAATTTCCTGAAGGTCCTGGTCATGATTTTTGTTATATGCATTTTCTTTTTTCATAAGCTTTTAGATTCAATTTGATAAAAGCATTCAGTATCCTGTGTCAGATGTTAGGGTATAAAGGAAATTGATAAACTACAGTTACATTCAATTTGAAAAGTAGTTACAACTCAACTGTTTCATACATTTGATTGACCTCACCTCTGGCATGTACTGTATTTTAAACTTTTTTTTAAACCTATTGCAGGAGAAGATGGTATTAACTTTGATTTTCTTATCAATGGAACACTATTAAGATCAACTTTGATAGAATTAGTGGAAAAGCATGGAGTGTCCACTGTAAGTTGAGTTTTGAATTTCTTCTTTTGAAGTTTTCTTTCTTTTGAAGAAAGGTTACTCAATATCTGTCATAAGACCAAATATTTCTTTGCCTCAGTTTGCCTTTGTTGTTTGAAAGTAGTCAAAATAACCGAATAACCAACCTCCTCTGTAGCTTTGCATTAATTTGAATTGCTTTCCACCATTAAAATTTGTTAACTGTTAGATTTGGGAATCATTGTCTCAAAAGTACTTGTAAGGAAGCAAAGATCAACAAAACCAATACATTTTTATTTATTTAAAGTTGCGTACAAACTTATCAGCTTTTGTTTGTCATCAATCTGTTTGTATATGAATGTAGAAATAGCTTTAATTGCATATAACTCAAAATATTTTGATTTTATTATGGACAGAAACTTTAGGGCAACTTCAAAAAGCAAAAGGCTAAGTTTTTAATGACAAATGTTGCCTTTATTGTATTGTTGCTTTAAGTATACCCAACTGCTTTTTGTTCAATTTTCCCAACCACCCAGAGCTTATTGTAATCCCCACTTCTGTCGATTTTCACAATAATGCAAAGTACAGCTGCTGCACTACAAAAGGATTTATTGTAGATCAGTTTTCTTCCTTGTGTATAGCAAATGCCCTCTATCTAAAATAGTTTTCAATCTTAAATATAATATTGAAATAAAGAAGCTGATCTGTTAATGGTTATGAAAGAATTATCTTATATCTTGTAAGAAATATATGAAATATAAATATTTTCCAAACAGCCCTCCTCCATTTTTATTTTATCTCTCCTGTTTATTAATTTTAGAGGATATTTCCCAACACCCTCTGTTTTTTATGAGCCCCATCTCCCAACATATTATTGTTTTGTTTTATTACAATGATTTTGGAGACAAAGCAATTGATGAAAGACAGGTTGGTAAAATTTCTAAAACTTAACGTTAACAGAGCTATATTAGTTGCTAATTTGTTTTGCCATGCTAACTCATTTTTTAGGAAAGTGTCATAGAGATTGAATATGTGCTAAAGAGCGAAGCACCAAACCTTAAATGCTCTATTCTTCATGATGATTGGGTGAGCTGTATTGATATGACTTTTAAAAGGTATAATGCACAGTATTATAACTTGCTAACCATTATTATGATTTGAATATGAACAGGGTTGCCATTTGGCCGTTTCGACTACCAAATTGTTCTATTCTGGCCGTTTTTCAATGTTGTTGGCCGTTAAAAAATAATTTTGCCGAAAAGCGAAAGTTGGCCGAATTTTGGCCGCATGTTGAAAGCCACAAAAATACAAAGTAAACGACCACTTTAGCATAGAAAATATTCAACATGTTGTTAAAATAATCTCAAAGTTGCAAATAACGAATCAAGAAACAAAATAAAAGATAGCAGAAAATTAGCAAAAATGTAGCTTTTTTTGTATATTTTGTTTGGTTGGCCGAATTTGGCCGTCAAACGTCAAGTATTTTGCTGCCAACCATTCAAAGCATCTGGCAACCCTGAATATGAATATTAGGATATGAATATATTGTATGAATGGTAGGAGAGTGTTGCTATGAACAGGGGCATACTTACCGGGGGATGTGGGGGGGGGGGGGGGGGGTGGAGAGTTGGTCAGTAAATTTTACGGATGGTCGGTGAATGTTATGGATTGTCGGTAGATGCATATCTTGACTTTATACATTGTGTATACATTGACTAGCAATAGTTGAATTTGGTTGGTAAATTCACCCGTTTACAACCCCTTACTCCAAATTGTAAAGGTACGCCCCAGGCTGTGAATATCTGTAGCTGATATAAAAATAGACTTTGCTTTATGGTGTTGTTTACAAAACAAACAGACATACAGATGTAACAAAGTAAATATAATGTTTTTGTTTTGCTTATGTGTAACATGTCAGTGCTCAGACCCGGTAAGTTTCTATATTCAGTTCAATGCTCTGGTAATGCCATACTGATTTATATGAAATTCGCAATAAAACAGTCAATTCATTATGCTCCAACTTTCCCAAAAATAAGAATAAATTCTGGTCTTTGAAGATTATCTGCACCATGAAATTATTATAGCAGCATTTAACAAAGGCTTGAGGTACTGTTTTAACAAAGTATTATATTTATTCATTTCAGAATATTAAGTGGCAGCTATGACTATTTAGCAAGGATCTGGAATATGAAAGGTATGAGAGCCTTCGTAATAATGTATTTATATTTGTATTGGTATTTGTTTTTACGTAGCATCCAGAGGTAGTTTTTAGGACACTGAGAAGCTGTGCTTAATAAGCAGTGTCCTGGTACTTCCACTGGATGTGACCACACCTTGCGATTCCTGCACCTGGAATTACTGAGAGCTGGCAACTCTCCTCACTCTGGGTGAAAGTTTGGTCATGCCAGGGATTGAGCCACATCCCTTGGGTCTGTAGTCAGCACCTCCAACAACTGAGCCATCCTTGCACAACTAAGCCTTACATTTCTTTTGGACTGAAGTTTTGTTTGAAGCTCTGAAAAATCAAAATGATTGTAGTATTTGATGGCATATTCCATCATGATTTAGAATCTATGCTCCTCTTAAAGTTTATAATGAAGATGATAACTGGGAGCTAAGTTTTCAACTTTATTTTCAATAAAATGGACTTCATTTAAAAGCAAAACCCGTTATGTGTGATAAAAATGTATTATTATATACAGCATTGATGGTTGTATAAAGCCGTCATAGTCTATTTGTTCGAGAAAAGTAGTTTAATTAAAACTGTCATATAGCAAAGAGAATGTTTTTGGCATTTTTATTGGCAAACAACATATGCTATACAGAGAAGAAAATTTTAACTTGAATTAGTCAGTCTTATACAGTAGAATCCCGTTATAACGTACTCGTTTATTACTCGGTTATAACGTACTGGTGTGCTTGGTCCCGGCAAAAGGTGTGCTTGGTTTTAGTCAATTTTTACTTACCCTCGTTACAATGTACTTCGGATATAACATACTTAATACACTGGTCCCTTAAAGTATGTTATAACCGGATTATTCTGTAACTGATTTGCAGGCTGAATTCTATTTCTTGAGCTATAGCCAAGTAAAATATAGCTGCTTTTTGATATCCAACAGGTGAGCTGGAGAAAGAATTGAAAGGACACACAGCAGCTGTTAAAGGAGTTTGCTGGGGAAGAACAGGTTAGCTTTGATTTAGTGATAAATAGTGATGAATGCAGATTTCTGGGTTTTGATAGCAGCTATTACTGAGTTCAAGACAGAAAAAAAATTGACTGAATTGAAAATGAGAGATAAGTCTCTTTTTCATTTTTCCAACCATAGATACCTGGTATATCTCAAACCATGCAGAATGCAAACTGAAAGTAATGTTGATTGAGGTTTAAAGAAGCTTTTGCATTACAAATGATTTGTTACAGCTGAGCAGCAGTTTAAGGATGAAAAAATTATGTTTTGGAATGTTGAAATATGATGTCTGGTGCACTGTAAATTCTTGAATAAGCCCCCAGGGGCTCCTTTTGCAACAAAAATTTTCTTGAAGCTTATTTGAAGATCAGTGCTAATTTAGAAGCAGCCAAAAATATTTATAGTGTTAATTTTCTTCCTCCATCTGAGGCTGATCAGTATGTTAAAAATTGCTGTACCTCAGCCCATGGGGTGTATTCATTGGTGAGGCTATTTTTACAAAAATTATCTTAGGGTGGGGGCTTATTCAAGGGGCAGGGACTTATTCAAGAACTTGCGATAATTTTTCATTCTTTTGTACTGAAGAGACTGACTTTATGACTTTAAGGTTGGGAACTACTGTAAAACCTGTTTTAATTTCTATTAACTAGTTTAGATGATCAAATTAAAGATGGATATATTTCAGTGTCCATGGTGAATTGTGGGAGGATGTTTTGTCCCTCTTGGTTCTCAAGGTTCACCTTTATTCAATTACAACTAATTTCATGTATCAAAAACGTTTTCAGATGGGGAGAATTCTACAATACTTACATCTTCTCAAGATCAAACAATTAGAATCTGGGAGGTAAGTAAGAGTTTTTGTTTAAACAAGAATAGGAATGTTCAAAGTTGTTTCAGAGATTTTATTCCTTTTCTTATTTTTTTCTTTTCTTAGAATTTTATTTCATTCTTTGTATGAAAACAAATAGCTTTTGTTGGAGCCTCTTCATGGACCCAAAGATGGAGCTGCAGGAGTCATTAGTTATTGTTTAAAAATTGAAAAATACAATTTTTGGTTTATGACTTTTTAACCTGTAAGCTCAACTATTTAGAAAAGTTGGGAACTCAACTATCAAGATTCAAGAGAGGGAACAGCAGACCTTTTTGTTTCATGCAGGCAATTGCCCTTGCAATCACCTTCCCTAATTATAATGGCAAGGGAACAGATATATCAGTCATAAAAGTTATAAGTTGTCAACTTTTATAAACAGGATCCTGTCAGATAGCTTGGATTGGTTTGTATTCAAGTGAACTTAAAATCACAACAAATACAAAGTACAAAAATGACTGTAAATTAATTAATTGAGAACATAGAGAAAGAGAATTGCATTCTTAGTCTGGATGTCAGTTAGACAACAGAATAATCATGGCGATTCATCGCTTCTAAGAACCTCTAGATAATAGTGACTGTCTTTATATAGCTGATCAACTGATCTTAGGGTACTTAAGCTAGTATGTAAATGCATTCTCTGGTCTTCCACTGACAGGCATTTCCACAAAGGCAGCAAATATTGCCAACATTATTAAGTTCTAAAAGAGTGATTGCCCATCACTGCAGGGATATTGCTCATGTTTCTAATGCCCATGAGTAAAAATAGATGTTGTCTATCCTTGTATTAGCAAGTTTTTGCAAATTTCAAAGTGGTATAATAAGTTTGCTCATATGAAATATGCTATAATAAATTCACCATCCTGCACCGACACTGAAATTTTCTGTGCAGATAATATTTACAGCCGTAGCTAATAAATATATCCATTAGTGTATTAAGTGGAAATGAAGACAACTTTTCATTAGCGTTTTTAATCTTGATCGAAAACTTTTCTTAATGCAAATTGTTTCATTTATCAGTGTTTCAATCTTTAAAACATTTTGTTGCTACTCCGAGAAAGAAAACTTTAATGAGAGTTTTAGAGTTTCTACCAAAACCTAAGTTCTGTCACTATCTTTTACAAAAGATTTATGCATAACTTTCTCTTAAAATTGTAAAAACAAATTATAAATGTTGTGTAGAAAACAGAACACTCTTGTGATGTCTCTAAGGATCTATAAAGAAGTCTATTCAGTAGCTAGGGAAATCATTAAGGGCTATGTTATATGTTTCAACAAAGGGACTAGAAGCATATATTTAAGAAGCAATAAAATTTAAATCCCACAACATTGCTAATATTTCTCAGAAGGGTGCTATAGAAAGAAACCCTAGAAATCACTTTTAGACAGGCTCAATGTTTTGGCTAGTTGCAAAAACAGAACTTTTGGGATTCTATTCAACATATTGTGATACAAATGGCATCTTTGTGATACAAATGTATATTTATAGAATATAATATTTGTGTTAGGGTAGAACAAGAGTGACCTTTGGATAAAATGATTTTTTTTAAATTATGACCTAACTAGTGTATTAGTTTTGTCAAAAGGATAGGTCATCATGTGTTTTTTTGCACCTGGTGTATTTTGCACCCTTACTGCACTACTACCCCCTAAAATGTTTCTGTTACCCTCTAAACTTCACTTTCATGAATGCTTTCATTTGGGAGAATCTTTGACAGAAACACAGAGTGTTTCTTCTTTTAGCCTGTTTCAATCAATTGAGACAGGGGGGCTTTGTTGGGGGGCTGCTTTGTGGGGTTGTGCTTTGTTCTTTTAATTTACCTACTAAGTATGGCCTCTTAAAAAGAAGATGTTTCAACAAAGGTTTTCAACTACCAAGTATGGTCCTTTTAAAATGCTTAGGCGACCATAACCAATATATAAAAAAATGCTTCTTCATTTCCTGAAGTATTTATTCTAGAAAAGTGCACTCTTGTTACAGTACAAGAAACAGCTAGATTAGCTTACAACATATTTTTGGAATGCAATTTGCATGCTATATATTTTTGAAGAATGTACTGATCTGTTTTGAGTTTTCTTTTCTTTTTTTACACTGGCTTAATTATTGAGTCACATATGAGCAAAAAATTAATGAAATGTATTCTTATCAATATAAACGTATATCACTAGACCTGGCATTTTATAACACAAATATACTCCCCAACGAATTTTACTCTAATAAACTAAGCACAGGCTGCTGTCTGTTTAGAATTAGCTCTTTGTGCCAAGGTTGGCTATCAACTTGTTCATTGAATTTAACATTGCCATTCTTTCCTCGTGGAATTCTTTTGCCCTTCTGTCTCGTTCGTCCTCGTATTTTTTCCTTTCCTCTTCCCTTTTCTTTTTCTCATCTTCCCTCAAATGTCTTTCTTGTTCAAGAGTTCTTCTCAGGGTGAGTAACTCCTCCACTAGTTCTGGGTAAGTCCTCCTCTCGACATCTAGATGGGCTGAATCTTCAACAACTTCGAGCAATAATGTTTTGTTTGGGTTATTGTCATTTAGGCCGCTTTGTTGCTGTTGCACCTGATTTAGGTCTAAATGAGTAATTTGTTCAGCCGGGCTCGCAGCAACCTCATCACAATCACCAATACTCCTTTTTCTACCTGCCGACTTTCTCGATTTATTAGTTGTTTCAGGATATGTCCTAAGAGGAGGGGCTAGACCAAAAATTTCGTACAGCTCGTCGTAAAAGGGGCATCGTCCTGCCACATTGATCCCCCTTTCGGCTTTATCCAAAATCTTGCGGTAGGTTGCTTTCATGTTCTTCAGTTTGCATTCGCACTGCATTGGGTTCAAAGCAAAACCCAGATTGTTCATTTCTATGCATATTTCGTTCCATATTGCTTTCTTTTTTGTTGTTGGGTCTTTAAACTCTGCTTCCCTCTCCCTGTATAGTTTTAACAACTCTTCCACTTCTGGTACAGTCCAAACATGCGAGTGATTGACCACATCTGTTTTTAAGTTGCCATCCCTCTCTTCGAAAGTCGTAATCTGAGATTGACGAGATGCAGAATTGGAGGTCATTTTTATTAATTATGTGGAATCCCTAGATCCAGATTACGGATAATTGTAAAGGACTTTTCCAGATGTGTTTGTTGTACTAGTAGCACGACCCTGTAAAGCTATAAACAATTTCTTGGTTTCAAATCTTATCCTCAACGAATTTTTTCTGGAATCCGTAGCTGACTCTGAAAATTCTTGACACATTAATTTTACTTCTTCGTCACAATTATCACCGAAAATTCTGCTAGTAAGTGCTGGCAAATATTGCAAACTGGTTTCATTATTTTTCAATCCGACAACGATTTGCAGTTGAGTAAACTCGAGCTAAAATCTTCCATTAACTTTGAGTTATGGCTTGCAAGCTAAAGGCCTGCTTATGCGATCCTTTCCACGTTTGCTGAACGTGGAATTTGATGCATTCTTAGATTAGCTTTGCGATTGGCTGTGTCCATTGTTTTCGATAGATTCCATCATCTGATCGGGATCGCCGATTGGTTAACTTACAATGGATTGCGCTTTATCATGATCCGCAGCTATCCCCGATTGGCTGAGCTACAATTGATTGACAGAGGTTCATATACCAGCAGAGACGGATTTTTGAGGCAAGGATTGGGGGGGGGGGGGGGCAGATAACGATCGGTGCCGTGCCACATCCTTCCTGTGCCTAGAAAACTATAGGAACGCCCATTTTTACAATTCTATTTCAACTTTAAGATGAATAAGGTAAAAAGATGAATAAAATTAAAATCTTGACGCCAATACAAACAATATTTTTACCGAATCAAAGCAAAATTTATTGGGGATGGGGGTGTCACACCTCCAGGTAAGTGTCGCACCTCCTGTGTACCAAGTATACCGGCACAACTTTACAGTATCGCCCTAGGATCGAATTACAAATTAGGTGCAAATTACAAGGTCATTAAGCCTCATCTTTCACGAGCATCTTTCCTTGAAAAGTGTTATTTGCTCGTGCAGATTGGGTCAGCGGTAAAGTTTTTGAACATCAATCTTTTCAAGGTAAATCCATGACCAATCCATGCAATTTTCGGTCACGTGTGCGATCGCTCTCGCCAGGCTAGTTTAAAAAGTGAATCCACGTCGATACTTGGGACTTGTCTTTCAGTTCGAAATCAAAGTGCTATGACAGATCGCTAAACCCATCATATTTCGGATTCTCATCCTTTTGTAGTGATACACGAGCAGGGTTGATGCTCTGAATAAAGTAAGTCAATTTTTGTCCGTTAAAATAATTGTTTGCCCTTCATCTTCGCGGCAAGGGAATGTACAGACAGGCACTGCAGAGAAGGGATGCTGGCGTAAAATGCAAAAGATTTGCCAATGAATAACCATTCAAGCCACTTTTTATTTGGTTTTAATTCCCCCCCTTTTTTAGACCCCGCACTTTTCTCAACGCTCCGCGGTGCCTGACAGACTCCGCTGGGTAGATCAAGAATCAAACGAAAAGCCCCCATGGTGTAGACAGAAGGAGTTCGTTTTCTCTATTGGACTCCTCTGGTAACTTTTTATAGGCACGCGCACTGATTGAACAAATTTGCCGTTCACGTGTTTGCATTTTTCTGATTAACCTATTTCGATCCACAACTGGGTATATATCTTCCATTGTGTTCTTTCAGACCCTTATTCTGACATTTTTAACTATGTGGAGCGTCAGACAAAAAATCTTTTAGTATGTTGTGAGATGTTCGCTTTTTTCAAAGCCATTTTCAAGTTCTGTGCTGCCCAAAAATTGTTCATATTATTCTTTTAGAACACATGCCTTGTGTTTTTGATCAAAATAATTTGAATTAACATAAGTTAAATTTTTAAAAATACAATCTAACTTTAAATATTTTATTTTAGATCCTCTGTTCTTCAAACTTGTTTGCTTGATATTTCTGTTTGGTTTTACAGAACTGTTCTTAAAGCATCATCCGTTCCTTATTTATGAAATTTATTGATAATTTTTTTATCGTCTGTTTAAGACCTTGAAGTATATGGCTTAATATATTCTGTGAGGGAAGTTTTGTATTTTGCAAGTCTTTCAGACTATATTTTTTATATTTAAACATGATAAGAGCGATCACTTTTACCATTATAATTTTTATTGAATATGTAGTGAATATTTTTTCATCTTCATGTGTTATTTTTTATCGTGTTTGTAAACTTGTCTCCTTTATTAACACCAAACCTTGGTATTACGAAATTGTTGATTTTTTTGTGACAAACTACTGCTCTGTTTCATATGCCATGTCGACATCAAACTGAGCTAATCCCATTAAAAGTTCTATGATTTACATTGATATCATTAGTCTCAATCCAGCCTCTTTTCTTTGATGTGCTCTTTAAAAGTCTCAAATCTCTTTCCCAGTGGTCGGAAGGTGGTGACTCTTGCGAATGCATTCACGTGTGCAAAGGACATGCGGGAAGCGTCGACTGCATTGGATTTTCACCGGAAAGGCAAAAGGTATTTGTGACATTTAGGCCCTTTTCCTTCTCCATTTAGACACAAGTCCTTTTAATAATTCCATCACTTTTTCTGAGGCACTTATTTAGAGCGGGGCGCCTATTCAAGGGGCTATTTGCAAACTTCAAGAAATCAACTGAAAAAATCAACAATAAATTTTGCACAAGGAACTGATAGCCGAAAAAGAGGTGTGCCAACACATATTAAAAATTTTGTGTTGAATGTTGCTGGGGAATTGGGCTATTGTTATGGCCTTTCATACTTTCAAGGGAGCAAGTGTAGTCATTGTGGTGGTAAGGTAAATCAGTAAAAAACTATTGTTTTGGGTGTTTTTAATTGGGAGTGGCGCTTATTAGGAACTTTATCTTCTTCGGGGGCGCCTATTCGAGGGAGGCGCTTATCGAGGAAAAATGGTACCTTTTGGGGAGAAATATTCGATGGGTTGTTTGGTAGAAATGTTTGATAAGAATTTCGTGATAATAGAAGCAATATGAACTATAAGAAGTTTGTGTTGTAGTAAGCATTTAGAAATTTAAAAGGTTAGTGTTAATTTTTGCGAAATTGATTCAATTGTCAATCCTTTCTGTTTGTCGGATTTTGAAAGTGTTTTGGTAAATATTGATGAATTTGTAAATGATGAATTTTCGCAAAGGAATGTGTTACCAAAAGTAGAAACTAGTTTACATGAAATATGTTTTAGTCGTTTTAATTGTGTTGCATACAAAAACAAGACCATAATTTTAGATGCATGAAAATGAGTGCATGAAAATATTCAGATCTTTTCAAAATAAACATATGTTTTTTGTTCGTTAGTTTTGTAGTGGATCTTGGGACAAAATGATCAAAATCTGGTCCGCAGGTTTGTGATTTTTTTATGATTAAAATGTGTTCAATCGCAAAAAACTGTTTTTTAATTGTTTTTTGCAAATGAAAGTTGAATCTATTCTTTATTAAAGGCTTATCAGGTCCAAGTAATAGTAACGGCAAGAAGCACTTGCCTTCAGTATTAATGGCATGGGGAGTGAAGTGGCCATAATCTTTGCATTTACAGAAGTTTAGAAAAAACTCTGTGGATAATCTGTGGGTAATATTCTGAATTTCTTCTTTGAAATTTATAATTCAACGACTTTGATTAAAACCTGGTTAATTTTCAAATTATCATTGGCAGAGATTTTGCTTCAAGATGAAGGGGAAAAATAGAATAAAGCCAAAATTGACGAAAGTAGATCATGTTCACAAATTTAACTGGCAGTTGGATGGCCTTAGGGCTTACAATAATAATTCGAATGGAGTTTGGTCACATTTCGGTATCACGATGAGCTTGATGAAGAAGAAATCTTGAAGCACGCGTTGTCAACTTCATTTTGATTTGTTCTACATTCTCAAGGAGGCTCTTAAATATTTTGTTATCTCGATGGTGAAGGAAAGATCAGTCAGTGAGTTTTTGATATTCTAGTGCTTGACAAAGAGGCTTCAGATGAAATAGATCCAGAAAGGGATGAAGATCGGAAAAGGATCAAAGCTGAACCTTCAAGGCGAAAAGCAACAACTAGGGTATGTTACAGCAAGCATTAACAGTTTCGTAAGGTCAAATAGCCCAAACACGATAATTTTTGTTGGAAAAAAAATGAAACAGCTAGGCGAGACTAAGATGTTTTCTGTTAAAACTTAGTTTTGAAAGTGAAGTAGGTGCTTTGATATAATTGTTTTAAGCAGTAAATTTTATGGATGATTGCTTTGTATGTTAAAAATGTGTTTAGTACAAGGGCCCATTTATTGACAGCATCAGCAGTATTGATTAGAGTCCGTTGTGGTTGTCATGAAGTGTTTACCGCAAGCATCTAGTTCTTCTCCTTTTTTTATTTAATGTTAAATTGAAAAGCATGATAATAGGAAAGGTCGAAAGGTTCTGGTGTCTCTTTTCATAATGGAAATCTAAATTTGGTTTATTTTTCCAGCAAAGCTAGTTTGCATTTGCTAAGATAATATTCGGCAGGCAGTGTTAGGATAGGATTTACCTTTCGTGCTCTATTCTCTCTTAAATTTCACAATCATATTCTTCGAATTTAGTTTTTGATAAATTTAAAAACAGACCTTTGTTGCTTCTTAGAGTTATTATGTTTTCCAAGGCATGTAAACCCTTCAGTTTCTAACACGCCCTTCGTCTATGAATTTCTTTTTATGTCCATGTTTCCCCCTTAACACTTCCAGTATCTATAAGGAATTCGCTAGAAATGTATAGATCGCATGTAACAACGCCCCAAGAGCACTAGACATATCGTTAATTTTACTTATTCAAGTATGTTGGCTGTGTAAATATTCTGAAACAAAGGCAATATTTCCACTTAATGGAGGCTTTTGACCAGATCGAGCCGTTAATATGAGGCCACCAACAGTAAAGTTTTATTTGTTAGAAAGTTGTTTATTGGTTAAATATTCCCAATAAATCTGTTTTCAGACATAATCTGGAACTTATCTTACAGATTTTATTTTTGCCAGTTTTTGAATTATGATGCGTACAATATGACCATCACAACATTTAGATTTTTCACCCTTGCAGACCCCGCTTCAAACCATGTCTGGTCACACTGAAGCAGTCTCCTCAATACAATGGGTTGATGCTACAGATATTATCAGTAGTGGCTGGGACCACTGCATTAGAGTTTGGGATGTCCAAACTGGTATCAATAAAAATAGTTTGGTAAGCTGCTTGAAAGCTCAATATTTTAAAAGACATACAATCCCTGCCTAAAGTCTTGCAACTCTAACGTCTGTTTCAAGAGCGAATTCTGACATCCCTCTCCTTCTATGAACAATTTTTGTTTCTATAAATTGACAAAGAAGATCAGGAAGTGTGTTTTGCATGTGACTATCAACTTTATTTTGGGAAAATAGGGGGCGGAAATATTAATATATGGGGAAAAATGAATAATATGATATTATACAACAGTAATTGCCCGGTGTTCAAAGTTTGCCAGGTATTGTAGTTCTTAACAAGAAGTCTGTGACGTTGACAATCTTTGTGACAGGCGAGAGGAAAACTGATAACTTTACTCCCCCTCTATGACTAAACTCTCATACGAGTTTAAAGCTTTGTCCTCAGAGTCTTTCGAGTTACTTTTATATGAATAGAATAGTTTGAGAACTTACTATGCAGGGATGGAAGTAGAATCGGTGAAATTGTGAATGGCACATATATGTTTGTGATTATTTCAAGAGAGACAAATTGTTGGTAAAAGCTTGTTATCTTAATGAATTTGATCCATGTGTTATTGAAAATAATTCTCCAACCTTGAGTATCAATCCATGATTGTTCAAAAAGTTATTTTCTAAAATACTTTTGTTTGAGAAGTGCTGCAAGGCATGCATGTGTTCCCGCACTCTTTTCCCATGAGAGCCAGACGGTCACAAGTACAGACTTTCTTTATGAGACGTCAATACTTAGTTGATTTTCCTACATCAAACACTATTTATCAAAGAAATAGCTTAATTGCTCAAAGAAAGTCAGAAGCGATAGATCATCGGTCTTTATCACCTCCTTGCTATGGTCATTTTGCTGTATACTGCTCCATCGCTCTTATGCATCTATAGCGAAGGCTCGGCATCCATCGGAGAGAGAGCTGACTTTTGTTTTGAGATTACTCAGAAATTTGCTCTAATATCTTTGTTTTTGCCTCTAGCCTGGGAAAAAAGTAATTACTAGCATATCACATTCCAATTTGTCTGGACTTATTGCTTCTGGAAGTACAGATAATTACGTTCGATTATGGGATCCGAAATCCGAAGGTATTTATGTAATAATGTTTGTTGGTGTTCTGAACCTTTTTTGATAAGCATTTCTTGTTTTTGTTGAACCAGAAGTGAAAAGAAAATTGGAACTCGGAAACGTTGTTCCCAGAAATTTTTCTGGCTGAAAATGTTTGCACACAGAAAATGTTTGAAGTGTTAAAGTAAATTTAAAAATCTGGTGACATAAGTTAAGTCAAATTAGCAGAAAACATTATTTCAACTTGCCTGCGAGCATCTAAATCTTAGCATAGTCTCTTCCCATTGGAAAGAAATTCTTTGTGCACATTACTTACGCTCACCATCTCACAGAAATCTTAACCACTCACCATCAAAATATTTTTGGCAGCTAAGCTTTTGAGACAAACCATGATTCAGACTGAGATTAATATAGGTACTGGAATCTAATTCACAGAAGATATTTCTTACACTATGGTGTAAGCAGCATTGATCATAAGTTGATATGCTTGGGTAAATCAATTTGGTGCATGTTAGGGCTTCATTTCAACCATATCTTGCTCCTCACTTGTTAAAGATCAGACTATGTTAGGCCTTCTCCATAAAATCCACAATACAATTCAGATGATTTTGCCCCTGATTCTTCTGAAACTATGTATGGAGGTTATTGCATGGATTTTCCTATTGTAAATTTTCATATTGCTATTATCGTTACGCGCAGACTAATTTTTGTGCTTCTAAATCTGAAAAAATAAATTTTGTTTAAATAAAAAGTGGGTTTATGCATTGCTTTATCTACTAAGATGCCCGTAATATGTCTGTGTCAATAACACAGTTTGGTTTCTTTGTTTTTTTGTAGATGGAATGATAGTGAAATCTACACTTTCGTCCCACCAAGGCTGGGTCTCCTCTGTCTGTTGGTCACCAACAAGCCAATATGAGTTGTTATCTGGCGCATACGATTCTAAGGTGAAGGTCTGGGACATACGAAGGTAACTTTCTTTTTGCCTACTTTGTACAATAGAAGACAAAGCTCGAAGGTTGGGGTAAATTATTTACAAGAAAAAATTAAACACGAGCCAGTTCGTTGCTGATAACTTTAGAGTTGATGGACCTGAAACTGAACTTTCACAACCTAAAACGCTTAGAATTCTGCTCTGTCTACTGTGGTAAAAAAGGGAGAAAGTTGGTAGCCAATCCTAATAGATTATCTACAGCACAAAACGTCTTCGTGGAAACTATTCATGAAAAGCCAATTTAAATAGATATGGATATAACTCTTATAGCTGTATCAAGCACCTGTGAAGTTTGATTTATTAATTGTACTACCTCAATCTAAATGGTGTTTGGCACTTTAACAGAGGTTATCCTGAAATATTTTTAGGTCGATAAAGGCTGAGACCATAAACGTTTGGGGTGCTGTTTGCCCATGTCGTCAGCAAGGAGATTTAGGAGATGATATAAACCCTAATCTTCCCCTCGGAGAACAGCACTAGTTAGTGCACGATTTTTAATTAGAAGCTTAACCAATGTGCTCTCAAACTATAACATTAATTTGTGTTCCAAAAGAGATTTCATCCTCAAGTACATCTATTTTAACTTTTTCTCATTATCATTACAAATTCCTTCTCTTAAAAGCTTAAGTTTTTCTATTTCTTTGACAAACTTTGAGGTTGGAATCCAATAGCCATTAAAACCCAAGTAATTCATTAACCTTGTTTTTGTTAGTCCTATTTCTATATCACAAAATTGTTCTTTTCACATGGCGAAGTGACCCGTATAATATTTGTTCTCTTGATGGTTTTCAGACAGATATTTTTTTATAAATATATTGCGACATATGTTCCCAGCCTTTTAATACATTGAAAAACTATATTTTAATAATGAATGTATTAGGAATAGGGTGAAAAAGTAATGTCGCCAAGAAGAATCCATTTGATAAATATTTTGTGTCGAAGCCATACAAATTTGAGTACACAACACATAGTCACATATGTAAAAATCACCAATTGTTTTATGAGCCCGCTCTTCTTCCTGGTCACTATGATTTAGTCGTTTTTTTAAAGATTTATGAAACAAGCCTAGAAACAGTAACATTTTAATAAAATGCAGCTCTTTTGCTGTTCATGTTGCACCCAATTTGCAACAAATATAACTGATTTTGCACATTTTGAGATATTTTGTGTTTTACTTTTAGACTATGTAGTCTAAGTTCAAATGATCTAAAAATGGATTTTATGATATCACTGCAAAACCAATCTTTACTAGGGCCGCTTTGTAATATTTCAGTTCAATGCAAGATAATCTAATTGAATATGGGACATTGTTTTCTGATTTTACTACCGACAGTATCAGCTATGTACTGCAAATTTTGCAATGAGAGTTTTCTTAAATGACCCTTAAACCCTTATTTTGGTGTGTCCATGAACCTGATAATTTTGATGCTGTATCCATTATTATGCTGAAAGTTGTTACCTTTAAGCACCCAGTCTTGCTTGCACACGCTGGAATGTCACCAAGATAAAGTTATGTGCGTTGCTTGGAAAGAGCCTGAGGTGAGCGGATTCTACATCCGTTATTAGCATTGAAGTAAAATTTAGGTGTACACTAACTGACAGATTTGCCTACTGTCGTTCGTATGAAACTTGCTTTCCCATTCAATAATTATCAGAGGTGCTTTTCTCCTGAAGTTACACACATTGCTCTATATTTTTATATGTTTGATTCTCTCTTTCCTTTGATAGCCACAACTTCGAGACCAGCTCACGACGTTCTTAGATCTTACTGCTGAGAAAATCTCATTGCATTTTCTTTGCTATTCAAAAGAAACGACACGCTATAAATTTTTTCTTCAGGTACTTCTCAGTGGTGGAGCAGATAACCAATTAGCTGTTCATATGTACAACAAAGGAGGCACTACGTCCAAAGAAGAATAGTTCTGCGTATGTGATGTTTTAAAATCCCTCATTTGTGATTCTGTAAGCAGTGAGCGTTAGGCCAGTATAGCCTTGCAATCACTGCCTTTTGGCAGCAAGATATTCTTAGCTTTTCGTGAATTCAATGCGTGTTGAGGACAAGCTTTTCATAGTATTCGCGAGAAAATTACGAAAAGCAAAACTACCAGGTTTCAGAAAAGCATTTTAACTGAGCTCTACTTCGATACTTGCCTAACCATACTGCGAAAAAGCCATGCTTCATACACCATTTGGATATTGTATGAAGTGAAACTGTGTACTATCCATACTGTGTATTTGGTCTAATTTTGGCTGCCCATAGTTCTGTAATTACCAGACCCCTAGGTGGCTGCAAATAAAGGCCTCTGGAGGCTTCGAGTGGTTACCGAGTCCTTGCGCAGCAACATTACGTCATAGCATTTGATTAAGGGATTTTTCTGAGGTTATTGTTACAATGTGAACAGTTAATGCTATGTATAGGGCGAATTTAAATTTTCGCGACTCCACAGTTTCAGTTGATGTATTGCATTGTGTGGAGAGTCATAAATGTGCTGTAGTTGAAGTAAGATCAACAAAGGAACATGGCTTTGTTCGCGCTATTCGGTTTGACGATGTTTTCTTGGCCCTTCCAAGTTTCATCGTTGTAAACGTTCGACATTTTTAACATCTGGTTCTTCTCCACCTCTTCTTAGAAATGACATTAACTGCCAATCTTAGATGCCATTGCCTTTTGGTTTTAGCTTCAGATGTTATTTTGCATTTGAGAAAGATGCATCGGAGAAGATATCTACCTTGTTTGTTTTGCTCGGTGAGGATGTGGTCGCCATTTGTTTGAACATAGCGGTTGACGGTTGATCAACAAACAATAGGAAAAATCTCTGATGGACACGCACTTGTTGTTGGCGATCAATGAAAGATTTATAGAATCATATGTCACAATGTTACATATATTTTGAAAATTGATGCTCACAGATGCTTAGTTAGGTTTTATTATTGAAATTTGTTCCTCGTAACTGGATGCAAATAATTGAATCTAATCTTCCCAAAGTTTTTTAGCCGTGTACAATTGAGTATCGCATGTTCTGCAGCCACTTGCAACTGTACTGAATATGCAACGGGCTGATATCGCGTCCTGTATTAATGTTCTATGTCTTGTGGGAGAGCCTGAATGATGTTCTATGTAGCAAGATGATTAAACTGAATGAGCAGTGTCCTCCTTGGATATTATCTGAGCCTATTTGGGCAGAGCTGTTGATAAACATCTGCACGCAAAGAACAATAGGCGAATGATAAGCAATCTTAATAAGTCTTAATTACATGTCAAGTAATGTAGAGTCATGTCAGACATTAGTATTACTGTCCAGTGATGGATAGTTATTCAAATGTCTAAAGTGTGTGGAGGAAATGCGGAAGACCCTAATTCACTTAAAACTGTATCTTTTTCGGCATCTATAAAGATATATCTGGGTCACATATCCTCTATAAGCATATTTAGGCCCAGGGCAACCGCCTTACTTTCCTACAGAATATACACGTTCTTATAGATCAATTCGAAGTTTAGTTTACAAAATGCAGGTAACTCAGGTCCTAATACGATAGATAGTTTTATCTAGCTGATAGAAATGGCTGTTGCATGCTATCAATGTTACGCTTTTTTTTAAAAAAATTTGCTTAGCTCAAAATCGCATCATTGAGTTCGGGCCCCTTAAATGAATTTTCTTGTGTTCAGTATCGTCATTTTTTCCTGAAAAAGTATCTATTTAAATAACGCTTGCTATCTGGAAAGTTTTTTTGTTTAATTTTTGGTTTAAGCTATCTTACCCAGCTTTAGATTTCTTCTGTGATTGTGATAATCTTCTTTCTTACTATTATCAGTTTGTGTTTAGTTCAGAAAATTACTTGAGTAAGCAAGCTAAGGGTAATTGTTTATACTGAAATGCCACAATATCGTATTAAAATGCCACAATATCAATGTTTGATTCCCCTTCCAATGTCCTGTCGGATATGTACAGATCATCAAAGGTGTCTAGTGTATCATGTGCGTTGCTTTCATTGTGTAAAATAGGCTTTGGATTATATGAGTCTGAGAAAGCCATTACCTTTGTCATGATGCCAGCAAGTATTGCTCTTTGGCTCTATCTTTAAGAGCTTTCTCCATAACTCAGCCATGTAATGAAACCTTTTTCTTGGGGTGTCTCCTGCTGACATTAGAAAAAGGCTAAGGCTTCAATCAGGTTTGATATCTTCATCAATTTTTATGATTTAATGAAGAGGCGATTTAGAGGGATAATCATTTTTAGAAGAAAAGACAATTGTTCAAAAATACTAGTTCGAAAAACCCCACTGAAGAACCTTTTTTTAAAAAGCAAAGTTTTTAAAAGAAGTTGAATCTGACTGCTTTACTCAAGCTTGGTAGTCATCGTAATTACTGATTCTTTTATAATTTGCTTTCACACTGTAAAAAAGCTATCCTTTCATTTTTTCTGAAACATAGCTCATTTGTAGTTAACATTCCAAAAGTACTGTCCGGAAAATTGGATCCGCTTTAAAGTACCAGAGATAACACAACTGTCCTTCTCAATACTCAAATGCTTTATTTCATGTCGTTAGTGGCCAGTGGCTCAAGGTATTCGTAAGCGGGATCTTTTGAAATATAGATAACTTTTTTCTTAGTTGAATGCAATCAATGAAATGGTCATAACGACCGGACAACCGTGATCATAAGCCTGGTTTTTACATAGACTATCTGCAACAGTCTTGCATATAACATCAAAACCCAAGCTTGTCAAGTACACAAAACAAACAGTGTATCTTGTACGCAATATCGGTGAAAATCGATTTTATCTAACAGAAATGTTAGTCGGCAATTTTTATGGCTCAAGGCTCAGTCAAAACTTGAACCTGAAAAAGTTGACCCGTTGACTGAAAATCTGGAATGATGACGTTGAATGCATGCGGAGGTTGCGGAGGGACTATACATAAAAAAATTGATGTTAGTGCTGAATTTTCTATGCTAGTGCCAACGTCCAGCAAAATGATGTGCTAGTCTTTTATGGGAGTGGAGGGGAGCGTATTTCAATGGGAGACTTACCCTTAATTGCAATTTATTTCTTCCAACAAGCAATTATGAGAAACGTCGGCTTGTATCAATGTCGTATCATTTTCATTATTTGAATTTTCTAGTAGAGTGAACTTGTTCGTAACGCACACACACGTTGCTTTGAAGCTAAGAAAGAATCAGTCACTATAATCCCACAAGTGCATTACTAGCCACACTAAATGTTATCACTCGTAAAATTTGATAATAAAAGAAAACACGGGTATCTTTGATTTCATTGCTAAGCATTTAACAGTGATTGATAGGAATATGATTATAAATGTTTATCGTGTCCTTTGAGTATGGTAAGTCTTCCGAAAATTGAACGACTGTGTAAATTTTACCAAGTTTACTAGAATCCTGCTCAAGCAAATAGAGGTATTTTGCTTTTTAGTAAGACTGCTTTTCAAGACAAGATCCGCGTTTATCAGCAAGTAGGTCAGAGGTAAGAGAATGTAGAAAGAGCTGATTATGTTTTCATCGATGATGTTTCCTTGTGTTTGATGTAGTTTAATGAGTGTGCATCGAAAATTTCACTGTTAGTAGGAAGTAGAAAATCAAGGGGCGAGAGAACAGCCTTGCGGGAGTCCATGAAATTTTCTGTTTTTTCAGATAACTTCCCCGGAAATTTCCCTAATGTTGTTTTCTGGCCATGTCTGATTTCCCACTTTTTGGCCTATCCTTTATCATCTACCAGATCCGGGTAGACTCATCAGTTCTTGCAAACTAATGCTACTCTTTTTCTGGAACGCACATCCTGCGCACTCATTGATATACATCAAACACAGGGGAACATCACAGAGGAAAATAGTAACAGCACTTTCTATATACATTTTCAGACAATTTACACAGTTGTTCAATTGTCTGAAGACTTTCCATACTTCTTTGATAATCTTGCCTACCGTTTTCAGGCATATTGAACCTCTTCGTCGTTAGATTTTTTTTACATTTTGAATAACTATTTTTATGATTACATAACCCTATAGAAAAGAGGTAGGCTGATACTTTTTCAACGTTGATGGTTTGGAGTAAGAAAACGGAAGAATCACGAAAAGCATTAGCCTGTGATGGTACTGTTTTAAGAAGTTCACCTCTTGGCTTCTTTTGTATTTCCTCGCCTCTCCTGTACTAGACCGTTGCGAAAACTCTTATTTGAGGAAACTCTGGCAAGTTTACCAAACAAACTTTAATCAAACAAACAAGAGAACAGACGCTCGCCTTTCTTTCAGCAGGGAATTCTTTAAATTCGCAGACGAGCGTTGCAGGCCACGGAAATATAGGTATAGTTCTTTGTTGGTTCCTCCGTCGCAGTCTTATGTAGCCGCCCGCGCGAGAGTGGATACGGACGGACGCCTCGGTGCGTGCTTCGCATAACAGCGCCCTCGCTTCAACAAACATTGCCGCTAGAATTACAATTATATGGAAATCTGCGGCTACGAAGTGAAATACATTCATCTCATAATATGTTTTTTTTAAGGATTAGAAATATTTGCACAAGGATACGGGCATACAATTCCAATCTTCTCTGTCGTTTGTAAGTAAAGATGTTGTGTAAAGCTGCGTAAGATCAACGAATGTTGGTTTGCAACGCAAGGAAACGACTTTTAACAAGATTGTCTTTGCATTGACAATACATGTTGTTGATCCGGTCAAAGTCTTTCAAGACCGAATCCTTCCAGCCAATTTTCAGAGTCTTTTGAAGATTCAAGATAATGTAATCTTCTTTAATTTCTTTGAATCGCTCTTTATTTTCCCATGGATTTTTAAAAAATTCGCAAGATATACTTTGTGGAGCGTAGGAAAGCACTACCTGTTTTCCGTGGAAGCAGTTAGATACGGTAGCCATTGTTGATCGCGAAAAGGGTCTTCCTTTCTAATAGTTTATCAAGAAAGTATCAAATAAGATAAAATGTATGTTGTAAATCTGCTATTTATTTTGCCGAAAGACTGTCAGTCACAAATCTTATTTTGTAAAGAATGCTGATGATTAAAGGTTGCTAGTTTATGTTAAACAGACTATCAAACAAATTCATGATAATTGATTCTGATCAAAACCCATATCTTCATTATGTCACTTAAGATGTAAAGGTTAAGCAACCACGTTTGTTTTTTTTGGTGGCTTATAAACAGTCAAATTTGTTATAGCTGTAAACTGCTAAGAACCTTCCGAAATACCCTTCGCTGCGATGCAATTTTTGAAGAGACAAGAGGATATCGTTACTGAAGACTCTTTGCATATATGGTTTAACAGAAAGATTAGTTGTTGTTTAGGAGTAGCACCACCAACCAATTGAATGGGGGTGATCACCGACATGTCAACACAAAATTTCGTTGCTCCCAAATGAAAGTCGTGATTCTTATTATAAGAAGCAACCATTAGACCCAACCCCTTTCTGTTAGGCCCACTGCCCACACTCTATTAAGCCTCCCTTCGATGCTGCCAGGAAAATAGCCCCCCCCCCCTGTGGCTTAGTAAAGAATTTACGGTAAGGACCGAGGAATGGACATCCAGTTACTTTATTTTCTACACTTCGAAAATTATATTGAGGTTTCGGGATTTAGAAATTAAAGCAAGGATGTAAAAAAACTGAAACGAGGATTACAGACTTTAATTGTAGAGCTCAAAACTGAACAACGATTTCAATAGCTCACTCTGGGTTTAGGAATTGAGATGAGGATTTCAAAACTGACTTTAGATTTTCTAAAGCTAAATTTAAGCTTGGCGCTTCTCGACAACGGTACAAAAGTGTTGTCATTATCTCTGAATTCCTGGGTGGTGCAAATGATAATTCATACGTATTTAAGAATTCCTTATCGTATTTTCTGGTTTGAATGTTTCTGAGATTTGTAACCTGCAAGCTTTAAATAGATTTTAGTTGAGTCAAATTTCTTTGTCTTTGAAATAGCTTAGTGAATATTTCCTGTCTTCTTTCCACCTCAGCATATCTTTATATATCATATCTTTTTATTCAGAATTTGACGGGTTTGAAATTTTTTGACAGCATAGAGGGTATCTAAAACCCAACCGGGTGCCTGCTTCTCTTCAATGCTGGCGGCTCACGCCACGATTCTAACCAGAACGTTTGAGGTGTTGACCATGAATAATTGCTAGTACTTTTTTGTCATCATCTCTTTTTTAATACCTGGTGTAGGAATCACGAATCTATTACGTCTATGCTTCTTCTTTGAAATCTTATTCAAGCTGATAATTGAATGTCAGGCTCTAATATTGACATGGTTTTCCTGAAATAATTTTCAGGAGCCCTTTTGGTTCAAAAATAAGTTTTTAATTAAAGAACTTCAGTGCATTGCCAGTTATGAAGAAAAAAGAAAGAGTAGCCATTCCCCATTTCATTAAGGTAGATATTTCAATAAACTTTTCAAGGACACTCTCTCTCCTCGCCTCTCCTCGCTATTAAAGAGGAAATAAAAAGATGTTTTTGTCACTAGTCAGACTGAGTCAAGTATGTAAAGTATTTTCTTCAGTTTTCCCTCATTGCCTAAGAATGAAAATCAGACTGCTCTTTTTCAAGGGCTTGTCCATATGGGGGGATTCCATCCTACTTACTGCTTCATGGTTTTTACAGTATCGTCTTTAAAAGAAACGAAATCAAGTCTTATTTTAGCAAGTTTCCTCTAAGAAGGTTGTAAACTTTCTAATGATCGCAGTAACAAGGTAGAGTCCCTTCGTGTGGATTCGAGTATGTGTCTCTTGGAGACAAAAATTAATGGTCTGTGGTTCTATTTCTGTCAGTTAAAAATTTCTCATGATGTTATATACAACTGTATTTGGTAGACTTTCAGAAAAAATTATAAGGCAAGAAAACAATTCATTCTACGAAATATATATGTTAGTTCAGTTGCTTTTCTTCTTTAGACAGGGGAAATTCCATGAGATTCTTTGTTAACTTGGCGGTGGGATATTAAACTTACTTGTTTACATATTTTTCGTGAAATCTTTTTTAGCCTCAAATGTTGGGAAAATATTCAGGTTGTGATCGATAACTAAATCTCCAGCCTAGTTTTCAACTTCACATCTTTTGTCATTGCTTCACTTTTTGAGATAATATTTTGAGGCAACTTTCTTCATATCATCGTTACAGACAGAAAGGTGAAGCATTTATTACAGAAATATGCACGAGTGCCAAAGACAGAGCTTCCTAATGAAACGTTGATTATTTGGTGTGATAACAACTCAGAATGAGTGAGGGTTTTCTACTGTTAAAGGATTTTGTTTAGAAAGGATATTTATGTAGAGAAAAAGAAAAAGATAAGACTTTGAAGACATTCTTTGCTCGACTTCTTTTCAGCGGGAGATGCTAATCTGCTTTTTATCTTTTGTTAAATTTTCCATCGGAATTTAACCTCAGTTTACAGCACTGTTTAGGTCATAAATTCATTCGTAATTTCGAGATTCTTCAGGAAACGTGCCAGTGATGGCCTGATCGCTATTCTGTTTGTTTGTTTATATTGTCGATACACGGTTCTTCGATGCCCTATTTTGGAAATAGAAAAGCCATTGATGATCTTAAAGTATGTTATTTGGTTAGGTGCATAGTCAAGTCTATTTTCGGCAAGGAGATGCCAACGGCATTCTAAACTACACAAATATTCTAAATAGCATTGTTTCGGAAGAAAGGTCCATCTATATATATATATCACTCTAACTATGTAGTTATATACTCAAAAACCTATCCTTTTTTCAACCCAAGCCGTTTTGTGCAAATAAAATAAAGAAGTTTTGAAGCAATAGCTAAAATAATGATAATGCCTATTGATTTACTCTTTCAAAGGTGAAGTGGATTGTCATGCGTTGCTTGTTAGTTTCAAGAGATTTTCCCGCAACTTTTAACATTCATGTGTACTTCAGTGTCAAATCCTGTGCCCTAGACCCGAGCCTCTCAGCTTAAAGGCTCTAGCAACCACCCCTATAGAAGGCCAGTCTGAAGATAACGTCCGATATTGTTTCATTGAAGGATACTGTCGCATTAAAATTATTGAAATACATAATTTAACTGCTCCACCTGAAAAGTAGTAATAATTTCAATCTTTTGTCTTGTTATTCATTATTGCAGTCACTTGGTTTGCTACATTTTTTTATCAAGTACAGCTGCTTTGTGAATTAGGATGGTCAGTTAATGTATGGTAAAGTATTTGCAGGTGAAACCTCTTTCTAGTCGTGTTCCAATTTCCATGCTGTAAATGACTCGAGTAATCAGAGTCGTTCCACTTAGACATTGCAAAAGGGGAGTGTATCCTTATTCGTCTGTATGTTCCGTAGAATCTTCCTATCAAGTAAAGATCGCTGGAGTATTATGTAAAGTCCAGGGAATTGATTTTGTCTTGGAAGTTATCAGAGTAAACCAAGTGTCAATCATTTCCGGAGTAGTGAAACTCTCTGTGTATCTTTCAACAAAAAACCTATTTGCAACGTCAACTAATCCAAGCTCTTCTGACAGACAAGGTTTACTAAAGTCGAGACATTTTTATCCTTAAACAAGTCACCATTATAGGCTCAAGTCAGCTATTTACATAAAATTTGTCAGGCAAATTTATCCTAAGTACAAATAGGTCATTAGGCTTTTCCATGAAATCAAGGGTTCTTATTAAAGCCCCTTTACTTGAGTAGGAACGAAATCTTCTTTCAAAATATTGATCATGATTCTCTTTCCTGCTCCCACCAGTACGGTTACCAAAATTATATCTGAACATAATGCTTATAACAATACGTCTCATAGCCAATCGATTCTTCTTTTCCTAAAGTCAGTTGGTTTCTACTTTCTCATTTTCAGTGAATTTTAAGCACCCTTCCTTTTATTTAATATCATCATCTGATTTTAAGACTTCTCTTTTCATAGTTAAACGTTTCTTTTTTGGAATGAAAATAACTCCGGTCTGTTATATAGTGCTCGATTCCGTATAGGTGGAGCTGTACGCATAAAGTTTGTTTCTGCTCTGCAGATGATCCTTCTTTATATCATGTTATAACAAAGAATGGGCATTCCTGCACCATTCCAATGTTCGCAATCACAATGTTCGAGTGAAGCGGGTCGACAAAATACTTCATGATATTATTCGCATACTTCTTTTCAAAATTTGCGCACTTCTTTCCACAAAAAGAAACATTTTTCAAATGTACACAATAAAATATTCATCACAAGGCCTGCGCCACGAATTTGAAAGTGGGGGGCCAAGGCTAAAAAAGTAAGGGGCCAAGGCTTCTTACCCCTTTCACTGTAGCTTTGAAACTACGTGCTTCGCAAAAAAGGGGGGCCATGGCCACCCCGGCCCCCCAGAGGTGCGGGCCCTGCATAACCGTTTTAAAGGGAAACATAGACGACATAAGATTGTATATGCCGTGTCAAAAAGTACTCACTATGTTGAAGCGCTTGAGAATAACGAGAAAATTTTGTCCAATTCAACATTTGAAACAGTGGGGACACATTCTTTTTAAAAGAGGCAGGCATATGATTTTTGGAATATTGAGAACCATGCCTCTAGCTTCTGCGATTGAATTTTGGGGAAATTGTCTCGTTATATTTGTCTTGTTAAGTCGATACCTTATGCAATTACATTTAAAAAAGCGTTATCTAGACCTAGTGAATATTACACTCTTTTTCCTAAGAAAATTTATTCATAAGAATATTCAGGCTTTGAATCATCCAATTTTTAAGAATATTTGAAGAAATGCTCAGCCCATAGTGACAGGAATTCTTATCTGTATGGCACAGACTCAGCTTGCATGTTTGTGTCTCACTTTTCAGAAGTTGCTGTTTTGCTATGTTTATAACAGATAATCGCATGCCAGAAATATCTCGTTTTTAAAAAAAACGTGATTTTTATTCGAGGGCGATGTTACTCTGAAAACATATCAGATTTGAAAAATACTTAAAAAATATGCCCAGGCTATAAACAAAAATTTCTTTAAGGCAGTATGTCCCCCATTCTTTAAAAATCTCTTTGCACAGATGCATATATAACCAATCAGAATGAAGAACCACAGTAGCGTTATTTCCCTGAGCGAGTTGCTGTGAATTTTGTTTTGGTGTCAAACTTCGTCAGTTTCGACGATACAAAGATTATGCATTTCTTTGTCTTGTCGTGTTCACCCACAAATAACTAATATCGGATACTAAAAAAGCAGAGTACGACCCTCTTTTAAGGCGAGGCTTTCAAATTAGGATTAGCAAATTTTTTATATAATTTTTGTAAATTATTTGCTAGACAGAAAAATGAAGTGAAGCAAGGAGAAAGGTATATCACCTGCTAATTTGTTTTTCTCCATGGAGCAAAGCGAGGATACCCAATATGTTTTTCGGGAAGAGGGAATCACCAGGATTCGGGAATTGAAGTTCAAGAATCGGGATTCGAGCCAAGAACGTAGCGGGAATTCGGGAATCAAGGGGGTCTATTGAGTACCCTCTAAAAACAGTTCACAAACCAAAAATTACTACAGGATCTCAATAGAAAAGAACAGGATTCCGGACATTTTTGGTATGAAAATAGAACTCGGGGATTTCTGATGTGAATATTGAAAAGACTTTGAATAGCGATTTGATTGTTGTGTTGGTTTCTGGTAATAAAATACATCGGATACAGAATATATAAAGTTTTTTACCGGTTTTGTCGTTACGTTTGTTTTTAGTCATACTTAGATATGCAAAGAGTTACGTGATTCATTAAAGATCCTACACAGCTCCATTTCGCTACTTGTTAGGCCATTTAGCTCCGTTACGCTACTTGTTAGGCCATTTAGACCCAGGCGCAAAAAAAACAACTGTAGTTACCAAACTATCGATAACCGAGCAGCAAAATCATTTGTAGATCAATTCTATCAGACTTTGGATGTATAACCAAACGTCTATGAATTAATTTTCTTGCTTTACCATAAATACCTTTCTATTATCTGTTATATTTTTGCATAGCTATCTAATCGGCCTAGGGAACAGGGAAACATCTTCAACGTATGTATCTAAGTTTGTAACTGTACCAATTTTGTATTGATTCGAAGAAACAAAGCTCATCTCAGTGAGGTTTTCTCGTAACTTATATCTTTCTTTCCCTTTGTAATTACTTTTTTGTAATATGCTAACTAGATTAATTTACCCAAATTTATTTAGCCTTGGTGATTCTAGACAACAGTTATACTCATTCAGTCATTCCGTACACATTGATTACTGTTTGTTCTCTCTTCCATACCGAATCTAGTTTTTTGCTTGGAATTTCTTTTGCTCTAGAAATAACTTATAGGCTAATGAAAGCATTTTCGTCTGTCTAAATTTGTATCGTTTGGTAATTGCAGTATCTCCCGAGCTTTTCAAGCTATTTTCTTGTCATTCCAGACATTATGTTTGCATAATTCATAAACTTGTCTGATATGATGGCAGTGCAATGTTTTCACATGCACCTTTTCTGTTTTGGTTCACTACTCAATCTTTACGTGTTTATTATGTCATCTATCTTGGTGCGAACTCCGGTCCCCTTTGCAATCCGGTCCGGTCTCCATTGAACTCCGGTCCGGTCTCCATTGAACTCCGGTCCGGTCTCCATTGAACTCCGGTCCGGTCTCCATTGAAGGACAGCTCCCGATAACGCAAAAAATGAAGCACAGACAAAGTGATTATCCTACGATAACAAGCAGCTGCAATCGCAAAATAATGCTATCTGTATAGAGTTTATTAAGAAAAATATTCTGCCTCTTTTAACTGTTTTCACGTCGGTTCCCTAACTGCGTTTCGTTTATGGAATTGTATTACGTCGCTGCACCAAAATGATATGAAAATCGTCAACGAGGCTACGTAATTGAAGTGTTTGCTAGTGTTTGCCAGTGTGCAAAAGGTAAAAGCCTGTTATTGCTGTTTTTCAAAAACCGAAATTAAGCTCCATATCTTGAATTATGGTAAAGCGATAATTTTATGCAGTCGAGTATATTTAAAAATTTTCTTTCGGTGAAGGTAAATCTTACGCTCTTCCAATTAATCCCTTGAAGATCCGTATTAAGTTGATTTGACCTTTGATCATTTCTGACGGAGTTATCTTTAGTAGCAGGCTTGTCAAAAAATCGTGGATCGTTCATAACGCATGCACATTTGTTCTTGTACAAGCTGCGCAAGAAGGAGTCAAAATTAACCCTAACGGGAGTCAGGAAGTTAGAATAATAGATATTCTATGATTTGCAAGGATTGTTCTAGCTGAGTTGGCCTGTGAAAGAAATTCGATAAGAAAGTTAATTATGATTTAGTAAATCCAACGTCATCTTAAATTCGAAATGTTTCCTTACTACACGGATTTTCCTATATCTTTTAGACACTAGTGACATGATTAATCGAATAATATCAGGTAATAGATGCATGTCAGATCCCTCTTCCTTTGCCAGATTCGTTAGTCAGCTTACAAAGAGCCTTTATTTGTCACGACACTGATATGTCTCATCCAAAGGAAAAACTGGGACAAAATGACTGTTCAGTTAATTAGTTCACTACGCAGATGTTACACTTATGATTGAATGAAAACTTGCTCCGCTATCCTCAAAGGGTCACTCTGTTTTCGTTCTATCTTGAATGGAAAGGCAGCAGTTATCTTTGCTGAATCATTCCAAGATGCAATCTCGGGGTTTAGTACGTTCGTGCAGAATGTTTGATATTGGCTAAGAATCATTCAGCTCTTATTCTTTCTTGTTAAGCTTGTTGGTTCCAAATCAAGTTCCTAAGCCCTCTGCAGTTTTGGGCTCTAAACATACTAGCATTTGTTCTAGAAAACCCTTCATTAATTCTTTACTTCAAAAAATAACCGGCAACGCAAAAAGAGAAATGAATCAAATTCCATCGATCCCAGAAAGCCTGATATCATGGTTTGATATCATATATTCAGATCGAAAGGATTCCCCCCTCCCAACACTGGGAGTAGGCTGGGCTGTCAGCGCATCAGCTCTTGCTAAACGCCCCCGAAAAGATCTAATCTAGTGAGGGGATGGCTCGTAAAACAGCGCTCTCTCGCCAAGACTAGTGAGCCTGCCACAACTCTGAGCATATAGCTTCATAGGAGGAGATCGAAACTGAACGAATAAAAGTAAAAGAAGTACCAATATTATATTAAGAACGCAAACAAAGTGACAGGAGCATGGTTATAAACGAAAAAGCAACTTGACAGAAAATCAGATTAGTATTCTTGGTTTAGTAACAAACAACGCTAAGCTACTTCAAATGCTTTTTATTTGAAGCAAAATAATACGATCCGATTGCTATGATATGTTGTGATGTGATTTTCATTACTTATAACTATCTAGTATTAATTTTGATACCAAAAGTGTTGTGAAAATTCCTCTGTTTCACTTGAAGCCTGGGGCTGTTTCAAGAAAAATTGTGCGCAAAAGTCCTGCGAATTTGTGCTAAAAATTTTTTCATATTTAGGATCTTCTCGGCTTTACATAACTATAATCCAGATTTATCTTAAAATTTTATTGACGGCTGGAAATATAGTAAAGAGATTGGTCTTAAAGCAATTTATCTGTCCGCTTTTAGCATGCGAAGGAAAAGAGGCGATTCAAAAGAGATGCAAGAACACGCTGAATTGACGTAAATGCTTCAAGGTTTGTTTCTGAAAAACAATTTTCTGTTTCTTAGTTGTACAAGGGAACAGGGATGTTTTAAAGAGTTTTTATTTACTCTCGTGTGTTTGCTTTGTTGTTCTTTTCTACGGTAATTTATGTAAAAACGCTTGGATAAATGAAACTTGTAGTTGAATAAGAAAACGAAGTTATCTGAAATAGAATTCTGGATATGGCCGCTATAGAAAGCTGTTGCGTTTTCCTTACCCCTAGTACAGCTGAGTTTTTCTATCTTTGATTTTGACGTTAACGTTGATTCAACCCACTTACAAAGTGGAAACATTTTTATAAAAGCTTCTTAAGGAAAGGAGTGATCTTGGTGGATTTTTCCACCCTTATCTAGCCTCTACTGTTTCGAGACATTTTGTTATAAGGGGCGTTTTTAATTGCCTGTGAAAGAAGTTGGTTTTTGCCATTTATAATCTTCAAATCTGACTATGCTCACAATTCAAACTGCGGTAGATGTTAGCTCGAGATTGACTTGATGATTTTGGGCTGATCATTCATAAGATAACAAACAAAGTCTTGAAACCCCGGAGATTGATACTTTTGAACACAACGAGGCTGTTTTTATATAAGGATGTCAAACAATGCGCAGTTTTGTCTCGACCAATAGAATCAATCTATCTCAGGCTGTTTTGCGCAGGCTTATAATGATAGGTCCAATGGTTCGTATGCGGTTTAATTGCTAATGCAGGCACACTGTTTAAACAGTAGGCGACTAGTTGTCATGAAAAGTGTACTCCAGGATATATAGATGAGCAAAAAGAGTGACGGGATACAAAGATTTAAACAGGGCTCGTTATCTGAACGCTTGAGTGGCAGCAAAAGTAAACAGCATTTGGAGCGCTATTTCTGTGATACAGAAATGGGTAATGGGAAAGGTGTCGCCGTTTTGACAAGATTTGTAATTTTCCTCGTTTTTGCTGAATATATACTTGTGACTTTCGCGTGTGGCGTTGGAAAAGGATCTTATACAAATAAGGAGTTTCCACCGTTAAGAGAAAACCAGAGAAAGCCACAAGAAGATGAAGAAAGCAGTGTTGCAAGTGGGCCATTCAATCACAAAGTAAGGTTTGGTTCTAAAGAGTTCAAAGCAAAGATAGTAAGGTACTTTGGTACGAATATTGTGTTTAGAGATGATGAGGGAAATGGAGCTGACCGCTATATGACCAAGGTAAGAAACGCTTTTCATATGAATAACAATGTTAACGCTTAATGTAATTTCTTGTGCTCTTATCTATATTTAGCGTGTTAGTTTCTTAGACTCAAAATTATATTAAATTCCCTAAGACCGTATCGCGCTATGGAAAATTTATTTCTAACCTTCGTCTAACAGCACCATCTTCCAAAAAACATTGCCGCTAACTTTTCAAAAATCTTGTTTATGCGTGACCAGAAGTTCCTTTTCCGCGACGTGATTTCTTTGCAAAATTCAGGAAAACTTTTGCACAAGCATTTTGCCAGAGTTTGCTAACACTGATGTGAAAATCTTAATTTGCTTTGCAACTCTCCTTGGGTCTAAAGTTCCTCTAGAGGGTCTTGATTTTCTGCTGTAGCAAATGACCCTACGGCTGTAGTCAATTTTTTATTTTCCTTGTGTCCTTATCTTCGACAGCAAACTGCCTGCGAAAATGTCTGGTTTGACTTAATTAGCGAAAATTCTTCTGGCCAAAACATTTTCGGTATCATTAATCATCTTAAGATTAAGGAAGAAAAAGGATATTTGGGATTATCTTCATAAAAACTAGAAGATGAATTTTTCTTTTTCTAAGAGTATCTGGTTTGAGCTAAATTTCTAGCCCTGTAATGCGATTAAACTTTATTCTTGAATTAGAGGTCGCACAGCCATTCGCAGTCAATATTGTTACGTCTTTAATAAACTGCCTGGTTTCAGATTTGTAAGCTTTGTATCGCTTTCAAATCGCAGTAGCAAAAATGCCTGTTTCTAATCCAGCCTTTTGATGAACCTCGTTTAAATGCTAGTTTTACGGAGTGCCTTGGAATAAGGGGTATTGCAGTAACAGATAAAGAGAAATATTCACAAAACGTAGATTGCATAGCTTTCGTTTTCAAGTTTTTAAGTAAACTTTCCAGTTTCGTCACAACGAAGACTTGGTTTATAAGTTACGGAATATTTTTTGCTGTTTTAGAACGCTGAAAAGTCATTTCGATGATTTTACAAAATCGATTCCATCAGTAAATTTCCTGTGTGTTGTAAACACGCCCCTGTCGTCTATTATCTTTAAAATGTCGCCTGTTTATATATTTATTGTTATCCCGTCCTGTGGGAAAGAAAAATCATAGGAGCACCTCCAAACCTACCAAAACTAAATTCACTCCCACGGATACAATTAATGGTCGATATATACATATAACTGGATCGTTAACTTAATTGATTGCTTCGGCAGTACCTCCTTCTATCTTCCAATCTGTTTAATGGCACAAAGTGAGTGCAATTTAGTACATTTTTTCAAAGGGTGACCTTGTAGTTACTTGAAAGGTATTTGTTTCTGTTTGCAGCCGTAGACAGTGATTAATAGGATGTTTAGGGGTATCGAGACGAGGATTGCTTGATACATAAGTCTTAGTAATACTCTATTCATTATTTTCTTCGCAAATGTGGGCACAATTCATTCTAAAGTATACCCAGAATGGGGTTTTTTCATCAATATCAGCAGTTGCCCTCCCCGCTTCTGCTGCTAGCAAATCAACTTCTTCCTAAGATTTTTAGGCAAATAAATCTTCCTAACACTGTGCTAACATTCTCAGGCAAATAAACTGAATAACAACTTTCCTCGCTTCGTTGTATGAAAGAAAGAGACCATTTCCATGATAACAAGAAAAATATTTTCTTGGCGTCGGCGTTACATAGCAAACAGCCGCCAGACTGTTGCAGGAATTGTTATCTGCCTTCTTTTCGATAAGAGAATAATTCTACCTAGGGTAATTGGTGCGATATAATAAGGGACATGATTTGGCTCAATGCAGACCCCGGCTGGATCGTTCGTTCGTATCTCGTCTGGCTGTAGAATGCACGATAATGTTGTCATAACTTAGACATTAAAGATGAAATAGGTGATAAATGGCCATTTATTCTAATAACCCTAAATTAAGGAATATAATAACACTCTGCAATTTTGTCTATCACACACTCAAGATAAAGCGAATCCTTGGACAACCTCAGGAAAGACTATCATTTTTTGTAAGAATGAAGATATTTCTATTTTGAATGACTGGTCTAAAACGATAGAATTCTTCGAGCTATAGAAAACTTATTAGGAAACATTGAATGAAATGAGTAAGAAAGATAGGAAGGTGTGACCATATGGTATTGTGCCTTCTTGACAACTGCTATCTCTATTGAATGTTGGGTCGCCTGTCAATTTTTGCCAGACTGATTTTCGTGCAGGGGTCCTGCCCTAGTACGACATGGGCGTTTAAATTTATTATTGTCAACCCAGAAGCTTGAAAAAACATGGAATCGATTCGTTGATGCTATTTCTTCATAAGCGTTCTCAAGCTGTGGCCTTACCAATGCAGAGGTGGTTTTTGCATGGTCCTTGAAACACCCCCTTAGGCGTTTGCCGTTTAAAATGCAAAAACGTTTTAACAAAGCCCATTTATCCTTCCCGTTTAACGATGCATAATCATTGTTTATTTCGAGAAACTGAAAAAACACGCAGTGCTTAGAGTTCCTTGATCATTCACACCATTTATTTGCTAAAATATTCTTGAGCGTATCATAGAGATTGGAATGCCAAAAAGGAATGTTCTCTTTTTATTACCTTGTAAGATTCTGAGTATTATAAGACCAAATATGTACTTCATGTAAAATTTTGTTATGAGAGTTCAAAAACGGGTCGGTAAACTCCGGAGAAATCAAATCACGTAAAATACACAATTGTTGCAGCTGCCAGGGAGATAAATCACAGGAGAAATCAGATTGATATCACGGTTTGTGTGATTTGGATTCATTCAATATACGTGGGTATGGGGTCTTACAATTCACGTGTCAAATTGTCCTCTGCCAGCCACTGTAGGTATAATGCATTGTAGTATCAACCAGATGCTATGTTAGGGTACCAGGCACGATCTCACTTTGTAAAACACCACCCCTACCGGGCGCGAGTTTTCTTAAATTGCTAATTTTAGAATGCTAGTGACAGTTTTAGCCAAGATGTTTCGTTTAAGGGAGTGAGTGGGTTGGGTGTTGTTTCCTCACTGTTATGTCCTTGCACATTGCCACAATGTCGCGGGCAAACAGAGTACCTTTTCCTCAAACACGAAAACCCAGGTTGTCTTTGTTTACTATACGGAAAGACACGTGAACAACCAGCAGAAGTGAACTCTATTTCAAACAATATGACAGGACATGCCCCTAATTTCCCATCCAATCAACGTCAGCTCTTAACATAAATATTTGAAAAATGTCCGAAAGATTACAACTGTAAGTACATAAACTGCTGTTCTTAGCTTGGAAAGCGTCTCATTAAAAGTACACATCTATTGTCATGATTTCTGGTATTTAGATCACAGGCAGTAGATTTCGACAATGAATTTCCTTCTTTTGAACAACATTTCTCCTGATCGCCCTTATAAAATAATAACGAATGATTCGAATGGGATATGTATCATCATTCTCAACACAATGGATCTGAGACTTACGTAGGATTGTAGACCTTCCCGATTGCTCAACATTTGATCAACAAATATCAATTTCCGTAAGTCTCAAAATCCGTCAAAAAGAAGGATTATGTTGCTCTTGCTTTCATGATAAAGACCGTAAATTGTTCTTTTGATAATAACAGTAAAAAGTGTAGGTGTATAATTTCCTATCCATTAAAAGCAAATCATTTAAGGGGATTTTTCCTAATGTCACCTACAAAATCATAAACAGTTTTTCGCATAAAACGGCCTTGTTCCCCCAATTCATTATAAAATCAGAAATCCTTTCTTCTAGCGTAGATTGCCTTAATAGAATTTATAGACAATCAGCGGCTACGAAAGCATCGATCCATAAAGATGGTCGCATCTCAGAAAAACGAAGTGGCGCGACGAAGTGGAATGAAAAAATAGGAATTGCATTGTGTATGCTACGAATGTTCCAATTATCTCAAACGAAATGGAGCTGATTTCGTAAAGGTTTTTGCAAGTAGTTGGTTTGTAAGGATGTCTAAAAGAGCAATGATCTTAAATCTGACCTATTTCTTTGCAAATTTAACTTTTAATGTCAAAGAATTTTAATCATTGGTTTAGGTCACCTTTACTGACGTTAATTTTTGATCTCAAACTCTTATCTTCTTTATATACCTTAATTCCAAAAAAACCTCTTTTTTATATCATTTCCAAGAGCAGAACTGGTTCTTGCATTACTTTGAAGGCTGTTTCGTCTTCTAAGGCGAAAATCCTGCCCAAGACCGTTTTTGATTGATCCTGTGTCTGGTAGGGGTCAATTATCCAGAGTTGTGTAAAGGTTGTAACTAGTCAACGTGGACCAGCAGAGCTGCACGACTTGGAATTTGATTTCTTAGGAAAATAATTACACACGAAATGAGAAGCCTTATGTCTATAGATATCTGTATCCCAAACAGCTAGCAATGAAAAACGAAACTTGAAGACGATATCTAGAAATATCATCTGATTGTGGATTTAGCATATCTTTTCCGAAACGTGCAGCTGTTTCTTTGGATAGTTATATAAGTAATGGGTAACATACGCATTGGTGTACAGAATAGGATGAATGTAAGTTGCTTTAAACCTCAGCAGCATAGATTCGTCCTGTTCTAAATACTAAAGTTTGTAAATTCCTGCAAAAATGGCATTTAGCACTTAAAGACGAACCAGTAAAACAGTAATTTCATTTATATGCGATATAAACAGATAGATAATGAAGTGTTCGTCTTCTGGAGGCAGCTTCTACAAGGCTTTGAACTTTAGAACAAAGTTTTCTGCATGCTTTTGATGAATCCTATTGGAACTATCATAGCTGTTAGGTGCAAGGATGGCTCAGTTGTTAGAGGCGCTGACTACAGACACAAGGATCCGCGGTTCGAGTTCCTGGCTTGACCAAACTTTCACCCATGTGAGGAGAGTCGCCGGTCTCTGTAATTGCAGGCGTAGGAATCGCATTGAGAGGAAGGACCAGGACACTGCTCGATAAGCATATACTTCTCAGTGTCCTAAAAACTACCTCCGGATGCCACGTAGAAACAAACACAACACTATCATAGCATTTAGTCAGACCAAACCTGCTCAGTCCCTGAAACATGTGACCCTTAGTTTGGCCTTTTGAAAATCGAGGGCAATAGTTCAGCGCTAGTAAACAATTCTGTGTATGACAAGTTGAAATTTGCGTCTGAAATGTGTTTGAAACATTTCACCTGAATAGTTTTACCCATACCGTAAGAAGGAGAGCTTCTCTATTAGTTATGAAATCTGCTACTTCTTTGCGTACGAAAATATTGTTAAATTGAATGTTTATCTGCCAAATGGGACAATGCATGTTCCTACTTTAAGAGAGACTTGACACTGCATAAGTTTAGAATACAATGCTTCTCTATAATCTAGAACCTTATCCCCAAAAAGACTAAGCCAATCACAGAGATACAATATTTTCCAATTTTATCATTTTCAAATATATATTTTAACATCATGAAGCAAAATAAATAAAGTTAAGTTAAAAGGAAAACTTTAATATTAGATTTAATATTACATAAGACTTGAATATAAAGTTCAATATATGGAGGCACAAAGCTCCCAAGCGTTTGTTTCTCGTTCAACTGATAAAGTCTTTTTAATGGCTCTGAAAAAGCAAACATTTTACATCATAATGGCTAAAAGCTTTTTCGTCTGACACTCCTCAGAGCATAAAACGTCAGAATAAAGGTCCGAAAGAACATGATGACAAATATATACCCAATTGTGGATCGAAATAGGCCAATCAGAAAAAAATGCAAAGACAAAACCGGTATATTTGACCAATCACTGAAAAAACGTGCCTGAAAAAAAATTACCACTGGAGTCCAAGAGAGAGAATGAACTCCTTCTGTCTACACAATGGCGGCTTTTTTGTTTGTGTGTAGATCGATTCCAAACAGTCTTTAAACAGTGAAGACGTTAGAATGGATTAATCTTGTCTTTTCTTTATTTGACAACTGACAGATCATTGTAATGATAGTTAATAGAAAAATGACTATGCTTCTTTTTTTTTCTGTCAATTTTGATCAACAAAAATAAATTTGCCTTATTATTTCATTCGGTTTAACAGTTTGTTAATTAGACCTATTACAATTATATGTTGGAAAGTAAACTTCATCACACTTTCTGTCTTCTGCGATCAAGCAGTAATTCTAGTCCCATTATTCAGCATTCAAAGAGGTTTTGTAAACTCCACACATTTTATGGAACGTAAACTCAGCTTGCAGTCATGCGTTCTTGCAGTTGTCTTGGGTTCATATAATTAAGATATTTGTGCGGTTTTCATGAAAATTTACCAAACATTACTGCTTATTCAATCTAAGCTGGATACAAAACCGATTTATTTCAAACACGCCTGTGTTTTTGTTATCTATAGCATCTTCAGCAATTAATGAATAGATATCAAAATTGGTCCTTTAAACGATCACGTTCTTAGTAAAGTACGGCATATTGCATTCCCAGCATCCTTGTCATACTACTGTCGTCAGAGAAAAAACAACAGAAACTGTTGAAGAAGAGACGACACGTGATATGCGTAACCTCTTTTCTGTTTATCACAATTTAGTGACTGCATTGGGACAGCCACCCGTTTTTGACTCCCAAACGTTAAAACTTCCCAGCTTTCTAGAAGTCAACGTGATACACTTTTCATCCAAAACCTCACTTTTGATCCTTTAAAAAAATCATGCCACATTGTAAACCAGCTCTTGTATATTTTCCCTCTAATCTTACTAAAAGTGCCTCTGGCCTCCCCGAGAACTTTGAACTCTAGCGCTAAACATCGTTGCTTTATAAGGAAGTAAGTATCTTTGAACTCATAATGGAACTGTTCTTTGCTTGATGTATCTTGCAAGAATTATGCAGCAATAGAAAATACCCTGTACAATTACCTTGTGTGCACAGATACACAGCAACAAGAACATTAATTCTGGTTTAACGATTGACTGGATTTACAGATGCTGAATTTGGAAACAATAATAACTTTCATTTGTAGCTGCTAAATCTACCTTATACAGCATCAACACCTTCTCTTCATAGTCATTATATATAAAGACTTCAACACACAGGTGCATCGATGCTCTCCCACCAAATTAGGCAGCGTTTCAGTCCCTTTAATGCACCAAGGTATAATGATGCACACCAAATGAACTTGTGTATTTCTGAAAGAAAACATTCAAAACTCCACCCATTTACTTTCAACTTAATTATCGTGAAAATGTGAAAGATCCTTGTTGAATTGGACATAGTCGTTTTTACGGACAATTACTGCTTAGGATTCCTCACAGACTGGTCAACCACACAACTGATAGTAAAGTCAATTTATCATATTTTCGATCCCCTTCGACACGCCCTGTTAAACGTATCCTTTTATCCTTGGTTACATCGATATAAATTTCTTAAAAGGAATTTGAGATAGGAGTTTTTAAAAGTTGTTCCCCCATTCCCATTATGCTTAGGGGCTAGCTTTACCTTAGATTGTAAACTTCCAAAAACACCTTTTCAAATTATCCATTGTCTATTTGTTTCTGATACACTTATTGAACGCAGGTCGTTTGTTCCGCTGTGTGTTATGACAATTGTCGAAAATATTCCTCCTGAAAATAGATGCCCTAAGGACATTAAGAAAAACTGTTCGTTTTTGTCACAAGCTCTATATTTTCATTTCAGTCAATTTTTTCAGTTCAGTCTATTTGTGGATCCGCTTGTTTCTTTTTTGGGGATTTTACAGTTTGTCCTCCGTAGCCAAAACATCCCTGATAATGTTTGTAGGCATGCAGTATGATTTTTAGGTTCCACTATTTATTGTTACAGACTCCTTAAAATGCTTGCAACAGTTACGATTGTCGTAACAAACATATACTCTTCTTCCATAGCGGTGCGAAAGAGCTCTCAAGAAGTTGGCAAAATACGTTCGTGTTAAATGGCATAATAAAGTAAAAGTAAGAGTAATTGAGGCTTGGGATGAAGATGGGGAACACCCACCACGCTCGCTACACTACGAGGGCAGAGCTATTGACATTACAACTTCAGACAGAGACAGAAAAAAATACGGTGCGCTAGCAAGTTTGGCCTATTTCAAAGCAGAATTTGACTGGGTTGCATATCTGGATGGACATGTTCATGTTTCGTGTAAAAGAGGTGAGGTTGATTTTATATGCTTCTGTAAACATAAGTTTTTTCTGTTTTCAAATCTTCTAGCAAGGTAAGTAAAACTTCATTTGCTATCATATATAGGCATATCATATTATTGGCATGTTCTGTACTTTTGATTAGATATTCTGCAGTCTTAGAGAATTAGAGTTGACTCAGCGGTAAAACCGACATGCACCGTACTTTCGTCTCCCTGACATGACCAAACTTTCACCAAGAGTGAGGGAAGTCGCCTGCTCTCTGCAATTCCAGATGCAGGAGTCATGAGCTTTGGTCACATCAAGAGGAAGGCCACAACACTGTTCGATTCAGACCCCCACCTACGTCTAAGCCGTCCCAGAATCGTAAAAACACCATATAGAATAAAGAAAATTCCTTTACCTGGATACGAATGAGATATCATCTCAATTTCCAGTTATGTTTCCTTTTATGTGCATTTTCATCATTCTGTAAAATATCAAAAATTGACGGGCCACCATGAAGGCAATTTTACGTGGTCTTAATCAACAATAACATTTAGAGCATGTCGTTTGATCTGTCTCTTAGACGTTATTACGTTCTTAAGCTAATCGATAAAGCTGGCCAGTTTGATTGTTATTTGATGTGAAATGAATTAAGAGTTTACTCTTCAAATCACTAAAACTCATGACAAAGCCATAAGCCGTTTTGAGAAAACAAACAAAGTTAAAATTAATTTTTATCCTTTTCAACTCGACCACATAAAAGGTCGCTTGAAATTTTTTGCAGCAGCTCAGCAACAGGCAGTCATCGATGTTTGCGAAACTTGTAGGTATTACAACAAACAACGAATTAGGCCCACTCTCGAATCTAAGGTTAACAAATAAGACGTACAGTGATAAGAAAAAGGAAATTTGGGGAATGTGAAAAGGTACATTTTGGTCAATAATGCCTTAGGGCGTGTATTTTCATTTAAGTGCAAAAAACTTGGGACACCCAACCCCAATGAATGTAGTGAGCAACATTCCTTATAATGATTTGTTAAGATCAGTGAACGAAATCCATTTCCACCATACTTTGAATGTAAATATCTGTTCTTTGTCTTTCAAATGTTCAGTCACTGTTCAGAAAAGAATAATTTTTTTAATGACGAAGAAAAAGAAAGGCAAACGAAGGTTGAAACCCCATTCGTTGACTTGTTTTCCAATAGTACGTTTAAACGGCAGCACCAAGTAGAAGTGCTGTGCGCTATCGCCATATTGCTAAGCCAACAGATCTTCTTTATTCATACACATGGCATCCACTATTACAGTTTGTATCGACCTTCTATGATCGCATCACCAATTTTCGCCATTTTTCTATTTCCAATATGCCTTCTGCAAATTAAAACCGGACTGTTTATCTTTGCATCATTGCCAACTTTGCATCTTAACAACAGCTATATCTTCTGCTACTTTTCAAAAGTTTCATTTCTTTGTCTTCTTTCTTCTTTTAAGGTTTCATTTAAATGAATTATAAACCCTTAATTCTTCAAAGGAAGCCTACTGTGGTTATGCTAATCTTGCATTGCTCTTTCCATACATATTTAAAACGAGAAGAAGGAATGGATCTAGTCTTCTTCCATGCTTAAAAAGCATACATCCTTCTACTTTCTATCCATTAAATGCCGTTTTTAAATGCGTTTTTAAATTATTCTCATTCATTTATTAGGTTGTTAGTTTGAGTGTTATAGCGTTTTATGGTGCAATTAAGCACTTAGTAGTATGCAGATACTTAGTCTTGTGTAATTAAGCACTTAGCATCTTTTACAATATAAAGTTAAAACAACTTATCGAAACGACAAAATGATAATATATAGCATTGAAAGAACTTCCTTTTGATTTTTTGTCTCTAAAACGTAACAAGAAGATTTGTCTATTGATAATTTTAGCAAGCGATAATCGTAAGGCACGCCAAGCAGCTTAGATTTTAAGGCAATTTTATTTGAATTGAAGCTAATATCTACATTGAGCAGGCACAATTTGCACTGCCTCATTGGTGCATTGAACTAATAGAATTTTGCTCTTATCTGCAAACTGCGTTCCGGTATAAGGGCTCACAATTCACCATGTTTGCAAATGCTAGCCATTAAAATATATAAAACTTCCTGATTTTCAATAGACAATTACCTATTGCAAATTATAATCGTTTCAATCAGAACTTGAATTATCGCAATGAATGTCTGCATGATTGTCAGTGGTTTCGGGGTCATAGGGCCAAAATTGGGCAAAGTAGACTAAAAATTATCGTGACAACGATTCTAAATTGAATTGAAAGAACTATACAACCATATTCAACAATCTCCTTTTGGCACAAAATTTAAAAATGGTTTTGAAAAAAGCAAGTATTTTGAGACATACTAAAGCTTTTCATCTGACACTCTTCGGAGTATAAAACTTCAGAACATAGATCAAAACACTACGCTAGGAAGTATTTTTACCCAGTTATGGATCGATATAGGCCAATCAGAAACGCAAGTACATGACTGTTTAAGTTCCCCAATAAGTGACAGAGCACCATAATCAAAGAACCGCTTTACAGAAGTTCTATCATGAAGAGATGCCTTGTATTAACATGTCTTTCTTAATTAGACAATAAAAAACATGCATTTTTTTGTAATTTTTAAACTTAGAATTCAATGTTCGATTCTGGTTGATAGTACACTGTAAATTCCTTGTTGCACACTTTGATGATGATCACACGATCGCATGTTTAGTTTGATGTTTTATGTTTCCACGTTTTCGTCCCATCATGAAGCTTTGTACGTACCTTTGTACACAAGGCTTATCTTATGAATACCATTTGTACCTAAATGAATCCCATGAGGAAACCCCCTGTTGATCCGGGTCGAAACTTGAGGAGAAGCAGCGATTTGTAAGCAATAATTGCCAATAAAGATATCGAATTAAAGACGCAAATATCCATGATTGTGACCATGATCATAAAATATAATCACTTTTTTAATCAATCAACTTCAACTGAGGGCCAAGAGTAATCATCATCACTTTCTCAATTTTGTTGTCCGGACAGTCTTAGTGTAAGTTGAACAAGACGTTCGGTTCACGAAAAGAGAATTTGATGTGAATAAATGTGGATTAAAATTTATGTAGCCAAGTATGTATATAATTGAAAGAATTTCAAATTAGCTTTATAAAAGTGTATTTTGTCACAACGCGCGACAGATCAAAGGATGACTGTTGCAAACTTAATATGAATAGTATCGTTGTTTCAGTGTCATTTGCCGCATGAATCTGCCAGACATAACTGTCACTTCTTCTTATTTACTAACTTCGAACAAAAAGGAGGATCATCATGTCTTTGTTTCTAATAAAACCAGCCTCATTGATGTAAAGGGATCAATCGCAGATACAACTAAACGATTATGAGATTGGTGCATGTGACTCGAAATCTCTTCCTGTATTGTTGCCAATTCGACCAAAATGCCAAAATGGCGGCCGACAAGCTTGATCCAATGAGCTTCAGTCTTGATCATGACATGTCGAATAAGATTAATTACGCTATATCTGTGATCTAATTCAATTGCCATTCGCAATTTGACTGCAAATGTCGTTAACTACAGCAATAGGTGTTGCGTTGGAGACATTTTCGGTATATGTTTCACGGAGAAGCGATTTAAAGACTAGTGACTACTTTGCCAAAGGATAAACTTGTTAGTATTACACAAGATGTAGCCATCATAAGACTATTATTGCGCTCATAATGTACCTTTAACCTATCTTTAACACTTTTACTTTGGCTAACAGCATGTTAATTTAGCCAAAGTCTTAACTGAGAATTTGAAACTTCACATTTACTTCTCTTTACATTTTTAGCGTAATAACACATTTATAAAACAAATGTTAATCAAAATGATTGCTCTTTGAAAGTCCTTTCTGAGGGCCACGTGGAAACAGATAATTTAAAAGGCGCATACTGCATGGAAAAGTCCGTTTTCTCTATGATAAACAAAACTCTTGCAAAAGATAATAGAAAGTCAATTTTTCGAAGTAAAGGTGACCTGTGAGCAATCTATGACTGCCATTGTTTTTACAATTTCACACTACTTCTTCTTGAATTTCTTTTCACACTTAACTCCCATTAACACACATGTCCTAATTATCGACATGTTAATGTGTGCAGACTGTTAAGAACTACATCACCACACTTTATTCAATCATTTCATTTTATTTCGTTGCTGATTAGTAAAAAGATAGCGAAATCTTTAGATATCCTCTAGAACTGCGAATTCAATTATTACTTATCGACTAACAATCCTATATTGGTTTTACGTAGATGATGCGGTAGAGGAAACCAGCAGCTGTTTCCCTGGCCGTGCGACCGTTATAGCGTCTAACGGAAAAGCAAAGCGAATCGATGAATTGGAAATTGGCGAGAAGGTGCTGACTCGATCATCTTCTGGAGACCTAGTTTACAGTAGAGTTGTTATGTTTATGGATGCAAAACCGAATGTTGTCATCAAAAATTACATAGAAATCCAGACAGATAACCCACGCAGGAAACTTCAGTTAACAAGGAGGCATCTTCTGATTGCATCAAAAGATGGTGTAAACTTTGAGACAATATTTGCTGAAAAGGTTGTAGTTGGCAACATCGTGAAAGTATTAGCAGAGAACGGAACAACATTAATAAATTCCCGAGTTTCTGGTGTGAAATTACAAAAACTTAGAGGAGCATTCGCCCCTTTGACAGAAGAAGGGACAATTTTAGTCAATAGCATGCTAGCCTCCTGTTACGCAATGACGGAAGATTTTAGGACAGCACATTTGAGTTTTGCACCATGGCGATATCTGTTTGAATTAACTGACTTCCCGTATAAATACCAGATTCAGCAAGGTGAACACTGGTACACAAGACTGCTGGTAGCTATAAACCGTGCTTTTGGAGTTCTTCCAGAAGTTTATGCCCAATAGTTACTTCGTAGAGTAGAGCTCGGGAAGTTTACAGTAAATTAATATATTGGAATTGAAGTAATAATATAAAGAAAAATTACAGATCCAGGGAAACATCGTCACAACTTCAGCATTGTTCCGTGGTCTCTGTCAGTATGTAACGTCGATAATGGATCTTGCAAGATATAGGTTGTTGCTACAAATCCCAATGATGAATAGCACTGTTGTAAAGCAGTTGTAAATAGTTGTACTATTTTCAGTAACCGATAATCCATGATAATTTATTTCCTCCTTCACATTGGACTGTCGCTGTATGAATTCAGTTGTGAGGGGACAATCTTCAGAACATAGGTTTTTCTTTGTTGAACGTTGAATCTTTCTTGTTAGTAACCTTTTCTCTTTGGAGTTTGTTGCCTGGTTGTGATCGATAGATATATTTTTCTTTTCTTTCACCAAGCAATATAAGACGGAGCCTTGAAGGGTAGAAACGACAAAAGTGTTCTACCATTGATTGTATGCACTACTGAAGAAAAATGTTTTTACAACAATTTCTTTTTATCCTGTGCCGACACTGTTATTTTTTCCCTTTTTAATTAAATATATTTCCAATAAGGAACATAAAAAATTATGTTACAAACAATTTTTTAGCGGTAAAAAATTTAAATTTGCCTTTGAAAAAAGCAAGCATTTTAAGCCATACTTCAGTATATAAAACGAGTATTGATCGAAAACTCAAAGCAAAGAAATATTTAACTAGTTGTGGATTTAAGTAGGCCAATCAGAAACGCGGGCACGTGATTGCAACGGATGCCTATTGGAGACATTACCAACGGAGTCCAAGGGTGAAAATGAATTCCTCCAGTCAATAAAATAGCGGTTTTTTCATTATGATTTTGATGATTTCTGGAACTGCCAAAAAGTGTCAGACAAAAGTCTGAAATATGTTTTCAAATTTTTGCTTTTTAAGGCCATTTTAAAAAAATTATCTAGAAAAAGAAATTGATTTCCTTTGATTCCTTTTTCCATTTCAGTAATACCATTTTAATTTTTTAAAAGTTCAGTTTTCGATCTTATTTCTTTAGCGCTGATGCATACGTTTTTAATTTTCCGGGCTAGTCAAGCATAATTGATAAACACAACCAAGGTATTTTTCATGAAATTGTACTTTGACTCTTTCAAGAAAAAAATCAGGGGACTGCCACTAGAAGGTTCCCTTTAGTGAGCACTTGTTTGTTTGAATTATACTAAGAATAGAAAAACTTGCTGACGGAATCCTTCAAAATCAGCCTAAAAGCAGTGGGGTTTGAAAATTGCAGACAAATAGCATCATGAATGCCTTTTCATTACGAGAAGGTGACTCAAATAATTCCAAATAAATCTGAATAATTCCGATTAATCCGAATGTTTCCGAATAGAAAAAGCAATTGGAGAATTTCCATTGGGGAATTGTTATCCAAAACATGGAGGAATTCTCATTAAATCATAAGGTAAATTCTTCAAACCGAACTCCTTTGAAAGAGACTATATGACATCAAGCGAAATATTTGCATTAAGAGTCTTAGAAACCACCTGCTTATCTTTTTGCCTTTTTTGTGTCTCATATCATACCGCAGGTGAAATGCTTTGACAAGAGATATGTAGATGCGACAATAGGTATGACTGTAGATATGAAAAGTACATTGACCTGAATGGTGAGAAGAATGAGCTTTCTTACCTATTCCCTCATCAGAATTCAAAACTGACTGTCAGTTTTTATGACCTGAAGATTTTTCTACTAAAATAAACAACTAAAGCCGATGCATCTACAGCAAGTGAAATTATCCACAAGACAAACACAACAAGATAGTAATGCTTTTGTTTGTATTAAACTTGCACAAAATTTCATCTTAATTGTTGCCAAGCTTTAACTGGATGGAGTGAGCTATCTTATAAAGTCTACATGCTCCGCACGAAAGATACTCGAAAGATCAATCGACCCAGGATTCCTTTACACTCGATATAAGCATTGTTTTCAGATCCCACTGCTTTATTCAGCTCAAGATAACTTTTCTTTTAAGGACCTTATCATTAAGTTAAAAGAACAAATCACAAAATAGTAACATTCGTATGATTAAATACCAAATATAACTGATTGTAAAGTTTACTGTCCTAAAATATTAGTTTGATTGTAATATGTTTTATTTCTATCTGTTCTCATGTATGTGTATTTAAAATGAAATCGTAAATACCAAATGTGGATATTTTCTCATCTTTTAAAAGTGACAGGGAACTCTATGCCAGAAAGAATAATTTTTAATTTTCATATGGCGGTCTTAAAAAAAGGCAAAATTTGGTAAAGACAAAGAAACAGCGTGAAATTACAGAAACTACATTTAAATTCGAAATCAAGTAATACCTAAGTAGCGGGACAATACCGTTGAAAATTTTCAATCATGTATATTTGCAGACCAGCATTTTGTTGGGATGTTTGCCAAAGTAGCAGGCCAAGCAGAATCCCCGACTTTGGGTAAATGATGCCTGAATGTAAGCCCACCTCATACTTACTCTTTAAGTCTCCTACCTAGGGAGATTTCAATATATGCTCGCTCACTTCGGGGAGCATCAATACATGCTCGCTTACCTTAATATAATGTTTAGAAGATGTGTAATTGAAATCGTAATTGATGATGTGTTTATGGAAATTTAGGCCAGAGTTATACGACGCCGGATTGGGTTCACCGTTCAAGGGTTATCTGAATTCGTGTGACTGAAATTCCTGTTCGAAAAACCTATCCGAAATGAAAGCCAATTGGAGTGAAAGCCAATCCGGTGTCTTTAATTCAGGGCTAAGTCAGGGGTTAGGCCGAGTAGTTTCTAGCATGAAGGTTCCATTCTTTGCGGCAACAGTCACTGTTCCTTTTCTTGACTTCATTGTACGCTTTTTACACACTAGATGAGCAGTATGAAATATCCACTGATTGTTACTTGCCGTAAATTCTCGAATTATCCCCAACGGGGGCTTATTCGAAGGGGCTTATGCGGGATTGGGGCTTATAAAAAGAAAAATTCGTTGTCTCATTCAAATAGTACGTTTGCTTTTTTCAATTTTCAAGTTCACGTCATTTGTTGAAATTATACTTGAAATAGTCATTCTCAAATATGGAACCAAAGTATAAATCAAATGCAAAACGATATTTTAGTCCAAGATATTAATATGGGAGCTTATTAAAACGCAAAAGTTGGCATTTTTTGTTTGGAGCTTATTCGAGCGTAGGGCTTATTCACATATTTTAAAATACATAAATCTAAGACCTAAATCTCAGCGTATCATGCTCTGCAGGAACTGACACTGCCACAGTATGAAAGAATGGCAAACGGTTCAAAAACTATGATTTAATATTTCGTACCAAAATCGACTAATGATTTTTTGCAAAAAAGAGTGCTTTGTGTCGACCATTCGATGGATTTATGTTGAATTGTGAAATCCTTTTTGGAGCATTCTGCTACTGGCCCCCTATTGTTAAGCATGCCTCCCGTAGTTTTAATTTCTATCTGTTTGATAGTTGGGCAGTTTTTCATGGTCTATAGCTTTAAATATTAGTTTCCACTTGCACCTGTCGTTTTATATCTTCCAGTTTGTTAGCATTTAACTTTGTGAGAACCGATGGACACGATTGTAGAAACGATCTTTGATAGTATTAACTACTTCTCAAGTTGTTTTTACCTTTTAAAATTTTCAACTTTTCGTAAGATTGAACGTTTCCCAAAGCGGTTTGATACAATTTCTTTGAGTAAATGGTTGTTGTTCTGATGAAGCTTGACTTGGATACTGTTGATTCCAGATAATTATTGCTCGATCAGATATCAAATCTATCAGAATATCATTCAGTTCATCAAAAGTGTCTCGTACGGTAACTTGGAAAGTCCTCATAATTCATAGATTACAGTGTCATTGGCATATTGTATTGACTGACAGGAAGAAGACATTATTTTATGCCATTTGCATGAAGGTTTAAAAAAGTAGGCCAATAACGGAACCATGTAGAGCACCAAATATGTTGCCATAAATTTGGATTTCTTAAGGTCGAGTTGCGCTTGTGTTTCGTTAAAATTGGTGTAGAAATAACAGCGAACAAGTTCGTTTTGGAATCGCACTTGTGCATTGATTTTAATTCATCAAGTGGAAAATCATTCCACGTGATAAAACTTCGGACAGAGATTTTTCCAAAAAAATATTTATGGCTTTGAAAAAAGCAAACATTTAGTAAACTAAAGCTTTTCGTCTGACACTTTTCAGAGTTTAAAACGTCAGAACATAGACCGAAAACTCTACGCTAGGAAATATATATACCCAGTTGTGGATCGAAATAGGCTAATCAGAAACACGAGCACATGACTGTTGAGGTTGACCAATCAGTGCCGCTTGCCTATTGAGAATGTTACCAATGGAGTCCGAAGGTGAAAACGAACTCCTTTTGTCTACACAGTAGCGGTTTTTTGTGCTTATGTAGATAGATTCCGAAACTGCTAGGTGGAACGACGATCGGGCTTTACCAATAATCCGAAACATGTCGCCATTATAGTTTTTCGCACAATCTGGGTTTTCCAATAACCCAGAATGTGGAAAACCCAGATTGTGCAAAAAACTAGTTAAGTCATTCCACCTAGCAGTTTTGGAATCTATCCACACAAACAGGGACTTCTTCAAACTTCTGAAAACTTCTTCAGACTTCTTAAAACTTCTTCAAACTTCTTCAGACTTCTTCAGACTTCTTCAGACTTCTTCAGACTTCTTCAGACTTCTTAAAACTTCTTCAGACTTCTTAAAACTTCTTCAAACTTCTTCAGACTTCTTCAGACTTCTTCAGACTTCTTCAGACTTCTTCAGACTTCTTCAGACTTCTTCAGACTTCTTCAGACTTCTTCAGACTTCTTCAAACTTCTTCAAACTTCTTCAAACTTCTTCAAACTTCTTCAAACTTCTTCAAACTTCTTCAAACTTCTTCAGACTTCTTCACACTTCTTCACACTTCTTCATACTTTTTCAGTACCCTTCCAAAGAATGGTTGCAGTCAAATAGCCTTATAGCTAATTTCCTTCTGCCTGCCTTCTCTCTTTGCGACAGGTTTTTTGTCGCATCGCATTGTGTCTAGTTTTTAAATTGATTCCGGTTAATGGTAATATCTGTCAAAAAATAATTTACTTTGTATCTAGCGACTCGTTATTTATTTAATCTAAGGAAATGTTATCTATTTTTGTGGGTCGATAAGCAAGCTTTTCTAGCGTCAATCACATTTGTCGTTAAGTAAACATGCGCTGCTTTTGGGGGGTATGGGGTGCCACAGCACCGTAGAAAACCGGAAAATTTAGGAAACATTGCCATTTCCTAAATTAATAGGAATTCGGAATTTTAGGATATATTTGTTTAACCAACACCCACTTCCCCTTCCCCAAAAATTATTCAACTTCCACGGCGCCCCTGTACGTGTTTGTGAAGTGACGTTGGGAATGAGCCACCTGTTCTCGATCCTGCGATTAAAAAATCCAGCGAAACAACAGATACTTCACACTATATGCTGTGTCTAATGCACGTGCAGATGTAGATCAGTTAAGAATCCGGCTACACAGAAATTTCAGAGTTACCATTCGATTTTGGTAGCAGAAAGTTATTCGTCTACAGGAAAGCAGTCACAGCACAGGGATAAGTAAGTGCCGTTTCTTGTTCCATAAATTTTGATTCTTACACTTTTATTGTCATCACCATTAATTTCTACATAAAAGATCGATGTCTTGAGCATGTCTTGCCTATTTCTTGCTTCTTATCTGTTTTGTTCATGCGATTCTAATACGAATTTGTTTGTGGCTTTGAAAAAAGGAAACATTTAGTAAACTAAAGCTTTTCTTCTGACACTTTTCAGAGTTTAAAACGTCAGAACATATCTATGTATCTATGTTCTGACGTTTTAAACTCTGAAGAGTGTCAGACGAAAAGCTTTAGTTTACTAAATGTTTCCTTTTTTCAAAGCCATTTACAAGTTTTGTACAATCAAAAGATTGTTTACAAATTTGTTTCTTATGTGACCAAATCTAGACACTTGCTCAAATATTTTTTGGCAATATTCCTGTCTTGTTTTCGTATTATGAGAACATTTCGGACAAATATCAGATCATGAAACATTCTGCGAGTGCCCTATCAGCTATCAGCCAGTTTCAATAAAGGTCTCAAAAGATTTTGTTATTTTTCGATCACCTGTCCTTGAGGATTGTGCTAGTTTTTTTGAAAAATTGCCATTTGTTTCCCTCCTGCTTGCAAATGTTGTCTGCCATGTGCCAGATTCTCTACTGTTTGCGACGCAGAAATCATTTTTGTCAGCACGGAAAGCCTTTCATTTTTGCTAATTGCTCGTACACTTAGGAAAAAGAGCTTTGTCGACCAATTCGCGGATGTCCGTGTAGCTTGCTTTCAACTGAAGTGAAAGCGCCGACATCGCAGAAAGGTAAAATCAAGAACAAGGTTCCTAGCTCTATTTTACACTTCACTTTGAAACTAAAGACATGTTTTGGTTGTGTCTTGATAAACCGTTGACTTAGAATGTGTATCGGTTAGCAAAAAGTGCCTTTAGGAAAAGCTAGTTTTCAGTGACCAAAAATGACAGACCCTGTAGATTCTAGGCGGGAGAAACTGTTACGGTGAAAAGCAATTTGAGATTGATGGGCTGGCAAATACCTTCAATCGATTTTTTTTCATATATCTTCTTTGAAAGTGAAATGTAGATTTCGTACAAAAGATTTGAAAAATGTAGTGGATTGTTTACAAGACCTTGACAGGGTATTGTGAAGAAAACAGAAGAGGTTATAAATTGTAAGTAGTAAATGGGCATTTTTCCTTGCAAATAATGAAAAGAGGAGACATCTACTAAATGTGTTATCTTCAGCAGTAAATGTCAACCTGTTCCATCTTATCTGAAGGAATCATCTTCAGTTGTTACTTCTGACGTAATAAATGGTGTTGAAATTAAAAAGGGCTTTTATTGTTTTAACTTTTGCTTTTATTGTTTTAAACAACAGGCTATTGTCCTCCTCTTTATATAAAGAAAGGCTTGCCCCCAGCTTATTTCCCTTAGGAAAGGCTATGTTCCGATTGTTCACTGCATTCATCAGCCGACATAAAAAGTAACGTGACGCGATGGACACGCTTGGGATCGGGACAAAATCGCTCAAAAGGAGTGGTCGGGACAGTCAGGAATTATGAATAAAAGAGACGAATAAAAAGTCGAATAAAGTAGTCGAAAAAAGGAATTTGCATCACCTCTTGCTTCATCTCTTGGTCCACCTTTTGGCCCACCTCCTGGTCCACCTCTTGGTCCACCTCTTGGGCAATCATATTGTTTCTAAAAATGTGGTTCTGATATCTGACAACATGTACGTTTACCAACAATCGTTAATAACTCCAGGCAACCCTGAAGCATTCTAATGTGGAGTTTATTTTTACTGGTTTCAGTTTGCCAACTAACATTTGAAACATAAACGTGCCGAGGAGCGAAGAGGATCAAATCGAAATTGATAAAAGTCAAATATCCCTTATGCTCTTCAGTGCCTTCGCAGAAACGCTGGTTAGGATTTTCCGTTGTGTGGTTGACAAAGAATTAATAAAAAGGTTCTTTGGCACAAAAGCGATTAGAGCAGGGCTGCCCAACTTCTTCCATTGGTGGGTCATAGACAAAAACTTACTGCACAGGCGGACCAGATGAATAATCATGTTTATCATTGGCAAATTATACATTGAACAGTAAATGGATTAATAATTACAGTTACATGAAAATAACATAAAAAAGTTACATAAACAGTTACACAAAAAGCTATCAATGTGAAATGCTAAAATTTTCTTGTTTGCAAAAATTTTATCACAACACACATTAAACTGGTGGTGGACGTGCAAAGATAGATTTTAAACGTTTCTTTGTATGCCTAGATTGTACCTTTGCTTCTTCTGTTCAGCTTCATTATAGAAACGCTTGCTTACAATAATGAGAAGGTATGCCTAAAGATGAAAAAGTATACCCAAGAATTAGAAAGTACACCTAATAATGAATCATAAAAATATACTCAAGCACCATAGACATATATACTCAATAAATTCAAGGAAAAAAATTATTGACTTCGCACGTACCACAGATTATGTTAGTAGACACCCCTGTTGGACATTCCGTATGTTGGACACCCCTGGATTAGGGCAATAAATAATAAGCAATCAAAATCCAGTGAACACTGAAACTCACGAATAATTGATGAGCACCAAATAGGTTATGACACTTAGCGTCCACTTTCAGCAAACTTTATCTTTCCTTTTTTTCTGGTCTTGCGAAAATAGCTGTTAAACAATCTGTTACACAATTGAAGTGTCTCTGGAAGCCCTTAAGTTTTTAAAGTTTTCAAAACCATACGGAGAAGCATTCTTTTAATCTGTTTCGGCGTGCATATCAAAGATTTTAGTTCTCAAGAAAACTTCTGCCAGATGATTATTGTAAAGTGCAAAGCAATATGCTAAATGCAAAACAACACGATTCAAAATACCGTGAAAAAAAAGGGAGCAAACAGCACAAAACCTTCTTAAACATGAGGCAAAATACGTTTGCTGAAACACTGCCTTGAGTAAGTAAGAAAGTTTTGATCGAGACCAAAAGGCAAGCCGAAGATGTTTCTTTGGTAACCATATCTTATTTTAATAGTAACTGCCATCAGTCGCAAAGAAACTGCATAATAACATATCAGAGAAGTTTATTTCAAGAAGAAACCCCGCAGATTTGACCTTGGTTATGTGCACTTTGAAGTGAAAGACTATTTCACAACCAATCCAAACTAACTCTTTTGGGTCTGGCTCATTTAAATGCAGCCAAGTATTACCGAAAATGCTACCCATGTTGAATCGCAAATTGTGCATTTCGTCTTACTATGTTTCACTGTTAACTGGATTTAATCATAAGAGCTAATAGATTGGGGCTCAGGCTGGCTTTTCTTGATTTTTCCAAAACGGTGAAACTGAATTGTTTTGCAAGCTAATCAAGATCATACAGGAGAAAAAATTCTGCTGCAAACAGGAGTGGATTTGTATAATGCAGTTTTTTTGATGACATTACCAAAACATATACCTTGCAATTAAAGTTGAAACCTCAATAACAACGCTCTAAAAAGTGAAAATCTAAAACAATAACAGTTATTTTTCAACATTTTTTCGATATGTTTAATAGAAATGTAGTCCTCTATGTCATCTGAAAAGGCTGCATTGAGCTCATCTAAATTTTGATATAAGGTGGTTTAGACGATCAGGAGGAACCTTTGTGCGATTTGTACGATATTTGTTCAAATTATATACATTGTTCTAGGGGGAGGGGGCTGAAGTAATAATTTTTTTTCGGGAAAGGAATGAATGATATAAAGAGCAACGCAAATTGCTGGGTGTTCCAAATACTTTCGGCAGGCAGTGCAGCTTCTTCCGTTCTCACCGTCCTGTTGTTCTTCAATCTGTTCATAATTATTTTTTTCAGTACCCCACGCTAAGATTCAGCTTTTTTTTTGTTTTGTTCTTCATTTGATCTTATATTTTGATAATTTAAAGGCTCTTGCTTATATGAACTTTTTCTCATAGAAAATTAGTGTTTTTAGATACATGGCTTTTTCTCGAAGCAGAAGCAGCACTACATCTGCTTCTAGCCACATGTGCTGCTAACGAAAACAACTGACACTCTTACCTGCTATATTGATGTATAATTTTCATAGTTTTGCAAAATGACAACAATATTTACAATTTGTTGAAGAATGGTGTAATCAGTGTTGTTTATGAAAGCTGAAAAAACAAAATCAACTGAAGACGAATCCTATCTATAAAATACCTGTTAATCTTATTTGCATACTCAATTTGGACAGGAGAGCAAATGGGGTTGCCCGTTTTTACAGTTATGTATTATGTAACTTATCATATGCAAATAACCATCACCGAACTACAGACATGTTTACTTTCTAACCAAAATAAGATCATAAAAAGCCAGTGCTATCAAAAAAATCAGATAACCAGGTGTCAGTGAATGATCGCTTTGGTTTTTTACCTATGAAAGAGTGCGCGTATTTTTTTATGAAAAAGAGCCACCTGTACTAGACAGAGGCGGAGGTAAGTCGCTTAATCGAAAAGGAGGTCAACCCAAGGAAAATGTTGAGCTGCCTGTTTTCTCGGCGTGTCATTAAAATACAGCGGAATCCCGATATAACAAACCCCGGATATAACGAACTTCCCGGTATAACGAACCCCTGGATAAAACGAACTCTCGTTAATGCGAACAAAATTGTAGGTCCCTTCATCATAACCACCCTCGATATAACGAACTTTTCATAAATTTTCCATCTTTTATCTTTATTTGATTTTTCCGGTGTTCATTTATCACTTAATCTGTGGGAAATCATTTTGTAATCGGGCAAAGCATGCTGGTAGACTCAGGGCACGAATTGAAAATTTGATTGCGTCAGAAATATCTGCAAATGAGAACATTGACACTAACGAATACCTTCATATACATATGAGACATTGACAATGAATGACGACGAAGTTTTTTGAGAGACCTAGAAGTGGAGAGGGGGCCTCCATGCCAAGTTATTCCAAGAATAGCGACATCAGATTTTGTGAATTTATCTTTACTCTGATTGATGCCCATTTTTACACATGGAATACAGCCATTCTTTACTTGAAGTTAATGCTACAAGTGCGTGGTATTTTCAAAGTGGATAACCGATAAAGAACATCTAGAAATAATTGAATTTCTTGTTGGATGGACGTCAGCAGTTTCCTCAGCAGCAAAAGAGGACGAAGACCAAACGACATCTCTAATGGGCACAAAACTGGACACCACACTTGAAAAAGGAGCACATAATTTGTATGTTCCATTTTCACGTGATGTAGAAGCAGCTGAAAATAAAATAATTCAAATTTTTCTAAAATTGGTATCAGCTTGAAGTTACAACTACTTTCAATTTTCAATTTCATTGATATAAACACTGGAAACATCCCGACACATTTGCGTCCAAACATTCAGAAATAATGCATGAGTCTCTGTATAGATCAAAGTCACCTAACTTTATCTCTGTACCGCGAGCTTCTCTTTATTTTGAACAAGATTCTCGGTCCTCCGTGGGAGCTTATCTCCTTATGTTGAACTTCCCTGCATTTAGGTTGTAAAACAGAGTAATAAAGATAGTTGGTAGGGAACGTTCTCACAAAGCCAGTAGCAAAAAATGCCGATAAAAATAAGTTATGTGAAATAAATCTTCCTGGAAAAATGCTAAATCATTTGAAAACAAGACAAATGCATGACTAACAAAGAGATTTTTTTTAAATATTATCCAATAAAAATTTACAATACATATTACTGTCTACACTACTAACAAGAACTACTTTAAAATACTACTGGGACGAAAACCCTGGGAGAGCAAAAGGCTGTGTCTACTCCAAGGGCCTTAACATATATATATATACACATAAATATAAGAATAGGAAATAAAAATATGTAACAGATAAAACAAATGGTTACGTGGTGTGCATTTTAGATTGAAAGGACCTTATTCAAACCGACTAGTATTGCAGATGAATTGTATAGTCAAGTTTAGAATGTTTCTATTGACGCCATAAGGGAAAGTTGCATTGTCATATGGTAAAAGCTGAGTTAGAGCCTTATTTGACAGGTTTGTAGTATAGGTCCAAGAGGTCGTAATATGTCAAAGACTCCCGCAAGAAGATTTTGTCGTTGAGCAGCGAAAGAAGGGCAAAGCAACATGAAATGCTTCGCATCCTCGATGCCATCATCCGAAGGGCACATTCGAAGAGTTTAAAGAATCCCTAAAATTGTATTTGCATTTGTGACAGTTTAATTTGCTTAGATCAATTCTAAGTTGAGTAAGAGGGGATAAACCTATTGGGTCATGAATTCCGAAGACAGACTTTGGAGGGGGGCGGATAATTGACAAAATTTGTTCCTTGAAAATAGCGACAGATGGTACAAGTCTAAGCTCTGATTCGATATTGTTCGGATAAACATTGAGGATAAAAACTACCTAGATTTTAATTTTTCTGTTCTCGCCATTATTTGCCTTACGACGTCGTGACAGCGAAGAAAGTAATGTGACTGATGAAGCTGGGGGATTGGATCCATCATATAACTGGGGGGGGGGGGAATATTTACAATCTCGCGAAACAAAGTAAGACTTCTGCTCCACCTACGGGAACTTAATTATTCCCAGCCGAGCTCTGCATACAATTTTTGTCGCGAAGTTTCCCAGTTATAGCTAGATATCCATAAGACTTGGTAAAAAAGTATTTTGACTGAGTTGGCACATTTTAGCCGGGATATGGTATATAACATCCCCATAGTCCAGTAAATAGACTTCTTGGTGGGATACCTAGAACGCGCTTTCGACAGTGTTAAAAACAATGAAAAACTACTTACTGTATTAAAAGAAACAACATCTAAAACAATGGAACATCGTGGCCATGATTTGGGTGGGGTAGAAAAGGCTGTTTATCAATGGTTTTTCTTATCAAAAAGACAAAATGTACCCGCTCGATGGATCGATGCTTCCTTAAGGGATAGCATTTATTAAGCCAGAGAAACCCAGTTTCATGTATTCAAAGCATGGAGGTAGAAGGAGAATTGATGAAATCTATAACGTGGCGCCTGAGTGGCCATCGAGATCGACGGTGAAAAACGCTGCACTCTACAGCAATAGAGGAGAAGTTATGCACAATGTCGTTCTCCAAGCAAGTAGTGGCCTTAATCTTTTGTAAACTGTCTTAATACCCATAACAATGACTAGAATAAGATGTCTCCTTTCGATCTAAAACGTACTCTTCAATCTGTTGTCCTGTTTTCCTTGTTTCTTCAACTTCAATTGAAAAAATTTACCGATCCCTTGCAAGTTCGAGAAAGAGAAAGTTTACATGATTGTAGGATAAAGAAGCTCTTTAAACTTTTCAATCATGATCCATGCAAAATCGCGAAAAGTATTTGAAATATGAAGGGCAACCAAGCTAATGTCAATAAATTGTTGTTAAAATACCTCCAATATTTTAAAGCTAAAATGCAAACTTTCTCACCGTTTTTCTGCGATAACGAAAAGTCAACAAAGAACTCTAAGATTGTGAAAATCTCGTGAATTACCCTCAAGCATGTGAAATTTTCTCTTTAATAAAAAATACGTTCATTCAAATAAACTTTTGCTTTTTCAAAGCATACAGAATAAGCTATTAATTAATCATTCGAAAAAGCTGTTCAGAAGTGATCTCATTCACATCGTTTTTGCTTTGATTTTACCCAAAATTTTTAGATGAATAGTCCGCCCTAAAGCTATTATTAATCAAAAACATAACCTGTGCTTGGATTATTTACATGCATGAAATTTCTATCCGTACACAAAAGGATTGTTTGTCTACCGAAGTGTACATTCGTGACCATTTTTTTAAATCATTGTTGTCTTATTTTAGAACTGAGGGTAGCAAGTGAAGTAAAGTGTACTTGGAGAGCTTCTTTCCCGTTGTTGTGTCACGATTTCGCTGTTATCAATTTGAATTTTGCTTATTTGATATGACCAAATCGAGTTATTTGGGAAAACGGCATAATCGTGGGGAAGTTCCATCTGGTGATAACGAAATCAGTGTTACTTGCAATTAAAGACTTGCCGATTGCCTAAAAGCCATTCAATACTGATAAACTGCAATGTGAGAAAGCAAGATTTCTCTCACAAACATGAACGGATCAACAGTTTATGAACCAATCAACAAGCACTGGACTGATTTCCAGACGGGTATTTCAGTGTTCGTGTTACTATCGATTGATGGCGGTGCAATTTTGCTGAACCTTCTTGTCACGTTGATCGTTCTAATTGAGCCATCGCTGAGGGAGGAAGTCGACTGCATGCTGATCTGCAACCTCGCCTTGTCCGACCAACTGGTAGCCATAACAACCGTTCCATTTACCATCCATGTATTGCTTCACAAGGAGCATCCTCTAACAGAATCTTATTCTACCTTTGTGGGGTTTGCGAATTTTACTTTCTGCATTGCATCTATTATGACGTTGATGCTCTTAGTGGTGGACCAGATGTGTCTCATCAAGTGGCCATTACGTTATCAGCAATTCCGCACTCCCAAAGCTGCAATTTTTGCAAACCTGCTCGTTTGGATACACAGCATAGCTTCTGCTTTGCCACCGATGTTCGGTCTTAGCTCGTACAATTGCTTTATACCGAATATTGGGCCCTGTTACCAACAAAATTGGGCTGGCACTAATGATTCTCTTACGTTTGCTGTCATAGTGATCACGGCAAGTTGGGGCTTTGCCCTTGTTGTTACCGTACTGTGTTACCATCAGATAGTTACCATTGTCCTTTTTCAAAATAAAAAGACGGTCCCAGCAATACGTAATATAACGCCTACGAGGGACGGTCCCGACAATGAAAATGAAAAAGGGCATCAACTGGATACCAAGAGTAATGTTCTGCTTCATTCACGAGCCTCGACTTCAAATTCAGAACCTATTCATTCAAAGGTGTTATTTGATCAAACCGAGGATCGCAGGAAGCCTCTTTTTAACGTTGAAGGACAGGTTGCTATGCCTACATCAGAAGTTAGTCCTACCTCAAATGACACGCCATCTTTAGATGTAAGAAGAACCAAGAAAAAACAAAAGATTTCAAGAAGGCAAAAATACTGGCGACCAGCCAAAACATTGCTATTGATTATTTGCATTTACTTCCTTACATGGTCTCCCTTCTGCTTGCTTCTTTTAATCGAGATTGCCTGCAAGAAAAAGCTTTATCCATTATTTAGCCTGGTTTTTCTGTGGATAGGATACTCCAGCAGTTTGCTAAACCCGTTACTCTACTTTCTAAGATACAAGAAGTTTCAAAGAGTTGTTATTAAGCACGCTAGAAGATTCAAGGAGCAGTTGACTGGCTTATTTGGGTGTTTAGAAGATTCTTCTGTCTAGCAGTTGCATTCCATGATTAATCCAGCCAGATCGTGACGTTACAGAAAGGTGTTAGAAAGGCAGAATTTGATTCTAAAAAGGCAGAGTTTGATTGCAGCAGTTATATTTCATTTGTTTTGACTGGTCTACCTTCTTTCTTTTTTACTCTGGTCATTAGTTTTTAATTTGATGCGTGGAAATGTTGAAAGTTCATCGCTGGGTGACTGTCTCGACGACTATTGATGAGGCCAGTCCATAATTTTCAAGAACCAAAGAACGTATAAAACATTCAATTAAGACGTTAAAATTCGATCCAGCCTTATTTCGCTATTAAACCGTTAGGCATAAAATTATGCAAATAACACCTTTGTTTTCATACGAAAAAACTACGCATACCAAATGATTCATACTATGTCCGTATTTTCACCCCCTGCTCCAAAGGCCACCATCTGATTAGTATTGTCTACGCAGGGCCAGCGCTTCAGGGTGCCAGGGGAGGCCATGGCCCCCCATTTTTCTTGCTAACTATAAGTATTAAATCCCTTTTTTAAGTATTAAATAGGTAGCCCCCATTTTGCCCCCCCCCCTACTTTAGAATCGGTGGCGTGGGCCTTGCTACGTATCAATGTCGGCTGCAACCAAGAAGAATTAGTTTAAGTGCAGATAATGAATAAATAAAATAGATTTTCATAAACCAGGATTCCTTGTACCACTTTTTCTCACATTTATAATAACGGATTTTGAAGTTGCTGTGGGTAACATTTCCTAACGAAGATTTTACCTCTAGTCTTTTGTATTATCGCCAATTTGAACTATTTACTGGTGATGGATTTTCGTCCTAACTTGATAAATTTTTTTACTTTAATTCTGTAAAGTTAATAAATGTATCTTAATTCTCCTTTTACATTCTTCTTTTGTTTTGTGCATTTTTGTATCAATCTAGTACCTTTTTATGATAGTCTAGCTGTACTTTTTTGTAACTTAGCTACTCAAGTTTTCCTCGATTGATTTTCTACTAAATTTGTTACATTTTGTTTAAAAGGGATTAACCGTTACTCCCCTATTTCTTACTTTAACAGAACAACGCTCGTTTTGTACATATAAGTAATGCCTACTTTCTTTTCTTAGCCATTTTCTCAAGCTCAAGCCACTATCGTTAGTTTTATTCCCACCTTCATTTGCCGCATTTATTCGAATATTAAGCCACGGCTTATGATTATTATCCTGTACGATTTGCTGCTGTTTATAATCAAGGGCGGCTTATAAACGAGGGCGGCTTATAAACGAGGGCAGCTTATAAACGAGGGCAGCTTATAAACGAGGGCGGCTTATAAACGAGGGCGCCTTACATTGTTTTACCCAAGTCTTGCCAAGCTTTCCTGCTACCTAGGAAATGAAGGGGATACTGTAGAACACGAGGAAGAAATACTCCTGGGCGATATTTGTGATCTGTCATCTTGACGATTTGAACAATTTATTTTGTTTATGTGCAAAATCAGATTTTTATCAATTTTTGATCTGTGATCTTAAGTCAAGTATCTCTGCATGGTTTAGTTGGTGCAGCTTAAAATCAAGGGCGGTACAAGGACCCCGTTTTTTAAGAGCCTGATTTACTGCGGCTTATAAACGAGGGAGGCTTCAAAACATTGATGGCTTTATAATCGAATAAATACTGCATATGAGCAACTTGCCATTTAATTCCAGTAGGCATTGTTACTTATTTCTTTAAAAAATTCGAGGTATACAAAAATAAATGTTTTCAAAACAAGTTGATATTTTATGAATTTCAAAGGGAGGAATAGAATTAAGTCATTGAAGCCTCTTGTGCAACCTAATGCTTTGCGACTTTATATCCAAAACGGGCCTAAAATTGTAGTGTATGAAAATACCAAGGATTTCTGTTTACCAATATACCAAATATTTCTGTCTATTTCTTCTCACATTAAAAAACTCCTAAAGCAAAGCATCCGGTTGCGCAAGAGCTACTTTGTACAGGATAGTAAAGAAACATATGTAGAAATTAATTTATTGAAAGATCAGAAAAGAGCTGTTGTTTATCCTTGATAATGAATGTATTAATTACCAACTTTGTGTTTATAGATGATGCAATCATAAAGCAATTAGAAAGGTGACACTTCAGTTGACTTTGATGTTTCAATAATGAGAGTTCTCAATCTTCCTCCGGCCAGGCGTATCTTACTATAAAACCTTCCTTATTTTGAATATGGATTAAATGGGCACAGTATGGAATTACGGGGTACTCAACTAGTTTTAGCCACTTTTCTTGCAGCTCTGTTTATCCACAACATTTTTAAAAATTGTATTTCGTTTTCAATTATAGATACTTTTGGAACAGATAAAAGTAACATCCCTATGCCAGTTGATAACAAATGTATGTCATAATTTGAATATAAAATTATAAAAAGTTTGCGCCTAAACTTTACAGCGTAAAGCAGTTCTGTAACTAATTTAATATCAACAAACACGAAGTTTATAAATGTTAATTATTTTTTTCATTTTTGCCTGACTACATTTTGAAAGCCCAAAGGCAATAGGATTTTTAATTTTTCTAAAGTCTCCAAATTTTCGGTCATTATCCTCAACTTCCTTTTGTTTCTGCAACCTTTCTCCCGCCATTGGCCGTGGGGCCGTGATGTTTTCCTGACTCTATCAATAATATAACTGAATTGCTACAGCTGGTGGGTGGAATCAACTATTCGAAATTAACTAAAAACTCCCAAGTAGGAAAGTTGTAGTTTTTTTGGAGAGATAACAGCATTTAAGCAAGGGGTTATAAAGTTTGAACACTGCCTGCTTAGAATCGAAGATCGCTACGTTAAAGAAATTTCCATGGTTGAGATTTTATCTGAATACCTTTTGTTGCAAAAATTATTTATCTAAAAAACTAGGAACCTAGCTAAGAAAAAAATCCATAGATCATATTTAATCTGAAAAACTGATGAGATACTGTTTTTGAGCATTAAAATAATGCAGGCAAAGATGCATTTGCAATACCGTCGTGGAGCATTTTAATTAGCTGGAGATTTTGAAGAACCTTAATAGTACTGGTGTTTATAAAATTATTTTCATACTCAGAAATGATTTTCCTGATGCAGCCAGATAGTTTTCATCAAAGTTTATAAATTTTAATGCTGATAAAGGATAAATCACAATGTTTTTATACTTTAGACATAACAGAGGCCGATCAGTGACAGCTGAGCTAAAATGCATCACAGATGGGAGTAAACAGTGTCGACAAAGATTTTTACTCTAGCTCTAAACTTGATCTTTTAAATTTTAATAAACATCCTCGGAAAATCATTTTAATGATAAATGCTGCCTAATCATTAACAAAGCGCAAATATTCTATGATTATCGATTGGAATAAAAAAGTTTTTCTTGCATTGCTTAAATTTTCTTAATAGGAGACACATTTTAAAGCAAGAAAAAATGGAGTCTGTTGTCTTAAAAATGGCGGTATAGGTTCAAAACACATTATGTGCAAGAGCCCCCTTGTTATTTTGAAATCACTACACCACTGGTAGGGCCACATAGTCATGTTTGAAGCAACGCAAAATAATAATGTCGACGTTTGGTTTATGGTATTTACGATACGATAAAAGAATCTTCTGGGAATCGAGAAGTTTCCGCATGCCTCATATCAGTTATTTTCCCCCAAAGGAGATTAAAATCATTCTCTTGGTTTACCCTTATGTGAATGCAGTGTGTCACATGTAACAGATCAACGCTATTCATGTGTGACTTGACAGCAAGTATTTTGTAGTTGCCGCAATTTCTCTATTTAAACTTCACCGGATTGCCAGTAAACAATGCCATGGGCAAGTGAAATGATAAATTAGCTACTATGGTGTGGTTACCTTGTATAGTTTTGTTAGCTGCACATCAAAAACGTGATTATTTTGCTGTCATTGATTTTACTATGATGAGAGTTGAGATTCGCTAGATGAATACCAGGCAATAATTTACGATTGTAAGAGACAAAGAAGTCGTAGATAACAGAATGTCACAACAATGCTTCGTGGAAAGGAAAACGTGACACTGGTAAGAATTTTCTTATTTGTAAATTGCAATATTCAAATTGTAGTGAAACAGAGACTCAAAGTGAAGTACCGGGCGATCATATGTTATGCGTAATTTTAACACGTTCAGATAAAATTTCAAGCAAACATCGAAGAGCCTCCAGAAAAAATTCCTGCCTTTGTTTTTTGTTGTAATCAAGTAGCGTTGATAACTCTTTTTCACCTTTCTCTACATCTATCGCCTTTTCTTAGATTTGATGATTTCTGTAGCATCTTTGTTGTTCAGCACAGTCGTTTCCTGTGGCTTGATAATTGACTTGATACCTTTAAACAGGGAGAAATTGCATATCGGATTGTGAAACCGAATCCGATATCAAATGAAAACGGTATCGTGTAAACGGGGCCTTTATCAATTAGTTACTTGATTTTGGTGATAGAATACAAAATAAATGTTCATGCCATTTATTTTGATTCATATTCTATGTTTGTAAAATGCATTGTACTTCCATATGTATAGCTTTTTTCATAAATTTGAATACAGTAGAATTTTAAAAATGAGAATGAAACGTTGCTTTGCTTTGCTTTGCTTTGCTTTGCTTTGCTTTGCTTTGCTTTGCTTTGCTTTGCTTTGCTTTGCTTTGCTTTGCTTTGCTTTGCTTTGCTTTGCTTTGCTTTGCTTTGCTTTGCTTTGCTTTGCTTTGCTTTGCTTTGCTTTGCTTTGCTTTGCTTTGCTTTGCTTTGCTTTGCTTTGCTTTGCTTTGCTTTGCTTTGCTTTGCTTTGCTTTGCTTTGCTTTGCTTTGCTTTGCTTTGCTTTGCTTTGCTTTGCTTTGCTTTGCTTTGCTTTGCTTTGCTTTGCTTTGCTTTGCTTTGCTTTGCTTTGCTTTGCTTTGCTTTGCTTTGCTTTGCTTTGCTTTGCTTTGCTTTGCTTTGCTTTGCTTTGCTTTGCTTTGCTTTGCTTTGCTTTGCTTTGCTTTGCTTTGCTTTGCTTTGCTTTGCTTTGCTTTGCTTTGCTTTGCTTTGCTTTGCTTTGCTTTGCTTTGCTTTGCTTTGCTTTGCTTTGCTTTGCTTTGCTTTGCTTTGCTTTGCTTTGCTTTGCTTTGCTTTGCTTTGCTTTGCTTTGCTTTGCTTTGCTTTGCTTTGCTTTGCTTTGCTTTAAATATAATGTTACAATAAAAGAAGCATAAATACAAGAGGTTGAAGATCTCTTTAGGGTTGAAGAGAATCTTCCATGATATAATGCTCAAAACTTTAATGATGCGGTGACACGAAAATCTTGAAAGGAACAAACGGTGTTATAAGATATTGAATTGAGATCATCTTGTTTAAATATTATTGCTGCTCAGCCACGCTTAATGGTTTGAGTTTAGTTTATTTACTTACACAAAATTGCGGAGAAAGTCTTATTGTATCTCAAATAATATTCACCAATACAGCTACCCTAAAATCTATGTGCCCTTATAAGTGACATCTGTTGTGTCACGTCAGAAAACAGCTTTGCTGCTTTCCACGCTATCGTTTTGCGCAATCACTAACATCTTGTCATTTTTACGAGCTTCCTTAGGCCTAATTACACTTTGTCTCTGAAACACAGGTGAAATAGAATCTCAAAGCAAAATACAGTACTCGATTTGCATCAAAAATTTTTCATCCACTCCCCAAATTTTTACTAGCTTCGTCCCTTTTAATAAGTGCAAGGCCCACACAAACGACTTTCAATAGATTAAGTCCCAAAACTGCAGTTTCGCTAAATTAAATTCCACCTAGAGGCACTTAGGCTAGCTTGCAACCACGTTGTATTTCCGTGTCAACAAGGATTCTGCATATAGAATTGACACGAAATACATATGTTGTGTAGATTGAAAGACCACAAGATTTAAAAATAATAGCATTTGATTGCTTTTCGTACTTTTCTACTATACCCAAGTGATTGAAAATATGTGCATATTTCAACGCTGTAAAATTCATTCCCACATTATTTTGTATTTAGTCACAAAAAGTCTAGAAAGATAAGTCGACTTGTCGTTCGATAGCAAATTTTATACATGTTGCCTATAACATGCTATGCTGACTTCAGTTGTTCCTTTATTTATTTAAAAATGTTTAAATCAAGCTACCCTTACTTTCGTTGGTTTGGACCAAGCTACACCCCTACGAAGCGGTTTGAACCAAGCCAAACCCATTCGAACCAGTTGGGACGAGCTTTTGAACCAAGCAACATCGATTTGAACAATTTTATATATGTTTAAAGTGTACCAAAATATGCTTCACTCCAGGGCCGTCACTAGAGATCTCAAGCTAAGTGGGTGCAGGCTCTCAATTTGCCTACGGGAGGGCGTGGCTTACGGGCGTGGCATTTTATTGTCCTGCGTATTTCTTGTTGAGAGAATCAATTCCCGTGATTGAACTTCTCGTAACCCTTGATGAGGGTATTTAACACCAAATTCAATTTTATTCCTGTATGAGGAAATCTCAAGCTTTTAACCTTAGTCAGCTGACTGTGTACTGACACATGTAAGCTTCAGTGCCATCAAACGCTTTATTCCAAGCTTTATTTGGGTAACCAGTGCTTTGACGTATACAAAGAAATTTATCTTATCTATCAAAGTCATCCTGTAGGAGAAAATCTCACGCCAGAAAGCAACCTCCGTGCAGCACCCAAGTAGGAACCTCCAGAAAGCAACCTCCATGCATGCATCAAACTCATTAGATCAAGTAGGAAGAATGCTTGGTAAAGGAATATACCACCCAAGAATCGAAACATCGATCAACATTCTATATAAAAACAGACCACAGTGTCATTATAAGCAATTTGCTTCAGTTGCCCACTAATCAGAGGCGGACTGGTCTGTCAGGTGATCGCCCGGCAGGCCCTCCAAAAATTATTAAAATGTTTCTTAACTTTTCTATTGAATGGCAACTCGTATTGTTTGGTAAGGCCCTCTTCCCTTTTTTTATTTTTTATTCTCTTCATTTAATGTTGGTTTACACAACAATAGCTAATAAACAGCTAATTAACACCATCTTGCCATTTCAATGAGTCTCTTTCGAGATTAGAGGATACAGAATGAATAGAAATATCACTTTGAGGTATTTAAGTACTGAAACATTTTCTAAAATTTGGGGCCTCGTGTAGGCACGCTGATTCTAACTCTCCACTTTCGTATTGCTTTTCTTCACCTTTTCAATCTCTTTCCTCATTGTTAGACTCAATTCCTATTCTGGAGAAAGTTTATTATAAAACCAAATCCAACTTCTTTCCTATCGTCATGTAGCCTTTTCTAGATGCTCGTTTGAGAAGGAAATATTCGCAGAATTTTTTAAGACGTTGGTTGTTTTGTTGTCCTTCACGCCTTTTGTTGTTGTATTTCCTTCTTCTACAATTTTTACCCAGTTTTATTCCAATCCAGATTATCCTAGAGTCAGCTGCTGTGATTCTGACTCTCCACCTTTGTATTGCCTTTCCACTTTTTTAATCTCCTTCCTCATTGTTAGACACTTCAAAATGAAGTCAATTTGAACCATTGTAAAAGAAAGTTAACTGGTATTGCTTAGGATCATCCTTTGATCAAGCTTCTAAATATATTAAATGTATTATCTGGCCATTTCTATAACGTGATATTTTCAAATTTTGTTTTGGATTCGGTCAAAATTCCTAACCTTCGTGGTGGTCTTTACTAAACCCTTGAGCAATCTAAACATCCCAACGTTTTACCAGCCCTGGCCATGCTACTGATGTTCTCGTCTTGGCCGCTGCTCAACCAATCAATTTACCTGGTTGCTCAACCAATGGCGGAAATTAATTTTTCTAGTGGAGGGGGGGGGGGGGCAATGCCCATAAAAGCAAGCAAATTTGCCGTCAAATGACATAATTTGCCGACAAAACCGACAATTTGGCAAAACCTGGGGGCGGTTGCCCCCCCATACCCCTGCAATTTCCGCCACTGTGCTCAAACAATGATAGGAAAAATATCAACCCATTATGCTTTGACTTAAAAATTACATTTCAAGATGATTCTTGAACAACTTAGACAATTCTTTAAGCCCATGATTTGCTCTGTGGGATAATACTATTTTATGACAGATTTTTATAATTGGGGAGTTAAGCCTTTCACCAATCAATAGTGAGGTCTCTGATTGTCGTTGCTAGACAGGGACACTTAACGTAGCCAGATTTAGCCGTAGAAATTCATACACTACAATGATAAATTCTCGATCACAACCTGCCGTTAAACCTACTCTGCTACATTCTCCCCCAACTTAAAAGTCCTTTAGCTAGAAAACAATAAATTTGTTTTCCCAAAATATAATGGCATGATTCTCTCTTACTCTAATCCTACGTCAAAATTGAATTTTCAGGGAAAATGATGATCTTTGTTAATCTTTTAGGCCTACGTCTACATCCCTGGTGGTAACTTATGAGAACTAATAGATAAATAATATAGATAAATTAGATGATTTTTCTCTTTGTAGATATTATAGGAGTAGGCGAGGTGGTGGTGTTGCTCTCTATATCAGAAATACAGTCAGGTTTAAACCCCGGGTAGATCTTCCTAATAAATCGCTTGAGTTGATTTGCATAGAGGTAGAGCCCCCGAATTCAAATCCGTTCATTGTCATAGCTTGGTATAGACCACCCAGTGAGCCTAATTCTTGCTTTGACAGCCTTCATGAAAACCTGAGCTTTCTTGATGGAGAGGGGAAAGAAATTATTATTCTAGGAGATACTAACTGTGATTTCTGTTATAGAGACAATACTCCGAGCCATATTATGCAGTTACGTGAGCTGTACGACCTTTTTGATATGAAGCAGATTATTAAAGAGCCCACTAGGGTCACGCTAGATAGTTCAACTTTGATTGATCATATAACTACCACAAACTGTAACAATATTGCAGAGAGTGGAGTGCTTAAGATTAGTCTTAGTGACCATTATCTTGTATATTGTGTTAGAAAGCTGCGTGGCGGTGTCAAACACCAGCACAAATATATAACATCTCGTCAGTTGAAGAATTTTAATCAAGAGGCTTTCCTCTCAGATCTCTCTGAGGTTAATTGGGAGGCACTCGTAGCTGATGCTCAAGACATTGATGATGCAGTACGCAAGTGGACCCAAATATTTTCGCTTATTCTAGAAAAGCATGCGCCTACATTAAGAAGACGCGTGTCTGATAGATATACGCCTTGGCTGAATGCTGATTATTTCAAATTGGCTAAAACCAGAGATAAGTTAAAAACTCGAGCTGTAAAAACCAACTCAAAATTGTTGATGGAATCCTACAGGCAAATTCGTAACAGGTTAAATAACATGAATACACAACTCAAACGCGAGTATTTCTCTGAAAAAATCACGCAGTTTCAAGGTGACCCAAAGAAAACTTGGAAAACCATCAACCAAGTCATTAACAAAAAGTCGAACACTACAGTTGTGCCTAACCTTACTGTAGACGGGCAAACAATTAGGGGTAACAACGCAATTGCATCTTCAATGAATGAGTACTTCTGCAGCATTGGGAATAAACTTAGTGAGAAAATTCCAAAGAAAGCCAATCCACTCTTGTCTGGTGAATACCCGTTTGAAACTCCTCCATTAAGTTTTTCTTTTTCGGCCATCATGGCAGATAAATTATCATCAACCTTGAATAAGATGAAGACATCGCATGGTTCCGGTCACGATGGCATTGCGAGCTTTTATTTGAAGATTGCTTTGCCAGTTGTTGGTGGGTCCTTGTGTGATCTCTTCAATAAATCATTGTTTGCAGGAAAATTTCCGGAGGACTGGAAAATAGCGCGTATTGCACCCATCTTCAAGAGTGGCGCAAAGGATGACAGATCGAACTATAGACCAATATCAGTTCTTCCTTTCATATCTAGGCTATTTGAGAAATTAATTTTCAATCAGTTTTATGGATACCTGGATGCGAATAAATCACTATATGAGCATCAGTCGGGTTTTCGACTCTTACACTCGGTAGCCACAGCCCTTCTGGCTAGCACCAATGATTGGTACCTGAATATAGATAAAGGAAAATACACTGGTCTAGTCTTTATTGACTTGAAGAAGGCTTTCGACACGGTCGATCATAAAATCCTACTGGAAAAAATGAATATGTACGGAGTGACCGGCCTGGAACATGACTGGTTCACATCATATTTGGAAAATCGTAAACAATTCTGCAGGGTGGATGGCACCTCCTCTGATGTGAGGGGAATAAATTGTGGAGTTCCCCAAGGCTCTTGTCTTGGTCCACTCTTGTTCCTGATTTACATCAATGATTTGCCTTTTTCCTTGCAAAAATCTCATGTCAGCATGTATGCTGATGACACGGCCATTTCCCTCTCTTCAAAAAGTATTGGTGACCTTCAAAATGACCTAAACTTAGATCTTTTGAAACTACAGGATTGGCTGCATGCAAATAAACTTTCCTTGATCGTAGTGAAAACGCAGTCATTTGTTATAGGCTCTGGTCCAAACATCCGTAAGATCGAAAGCCAGCCTGATGCTCCACCATCTTTTTCTTTTTCAATAGGTGATCAGAACATTGAAATGATCACCAACACAAGATACTTAGGTGTTCAGATAGACAGTAAGCTCAACTGGGACAAGCATATCGATACTATCAAGACCAAGGCTAATCGAGCCCTTGGACTTATTAAGTATTCTAAGAAATATCTTCCATCTGACATCCTCAACAAAATGTATAGAGGAATTGTTGAGCCCCATTTGAGCTACTGTTGTTCCGTTTGGGGCTGCTGTAATGAATCAAAGCTTGACGTGTTGCAAAAAATCCAAAATAGAGCTGCCAGAATTGTAACTAGCAGCCCATACGATGCGTCTGCTGCTCCGATAATTCAGAATCTTGGCTGGTTAACCATCAGAAATCTTGTAAGAAAGGAGACAGCCACGCTAACTTACAAATCTCTAAATATGCTTGCACCAGACTATTTGAGAAAATTATTCGAAAAATGTTCGGATGATAGAGAACGGTTTCTGCGTTCATCAGAAACTGATCTTAAGATACCGCTGCTAAAAACAATAAATGGCCAAAAGGCTTTTTCCTATCGCGGTCCAAAACTGTGGAATAATCTAGAAAGGGTTACCAAATTGGCCCCCTCCCTGAAAACCTTCAAAGAACAACCATAGTCGGGACAACTTTTATTTCATCTTTACGTTCACTTTTTATAGCTTTGTATTATTAAATATTGTAATTAGGTTTGATTGGTAAATTTCTTTTGTTACTAGTATTTTAACATAGTTATTAGCTTTTATTTTATTCTTTTAAACAGGTCAGGTTGAAAAACATATGTATGAACCTTTAACCTGTATAAATATTATAAAATGAAATGAAATGAAAAATTTATTTCTTGGGGCCATTTTTCGACAAATTTGCCCGGGCCCTAAATTTGGAGCCAGTCCGCCCCTACCCACCATCTCTTTCTATCCCAGCTAAATACTCTTTCTAGATATACAATTTCATGAGCTATTCATATCTCCAAACAGGGATGTTAGCTGAGAAAAATCTTTTAGAGATAAAAAGTTTTCTACTGGCAATTAGCTAATTGTAGTTTTGTACAAAAATTGTACTAGGCCGTTACTAGCAGAAACTTAAAATTTAACGGTTCTGTCATTTCCTTTTTGAATTGGGAGAATTTTTTGTGCTAAGTAACATTATTTTCCCATGTGAATAATCCCAAATTTTTAGACTTATTCAAAGAACTTCAAAGATTCTGGGATGTGACACCCTCTATGGGGTGCCGTTACCGCCAAAATTGTGCAAATTCTTTTTTGTAAAATTGTACCTTGCATTTATAAAATTGTACTATTTGTTTTCTAAAATTGTACCGTCTGTTTCATTAAGGGTACCCTCTCTTTTATAAAACGTTACCATTAGTTTTGCACAATGGTACCTTCTGCTGCGTTGAATGGTACCCCTCTGTTTTGTAAAGTCATATTTTTTTGTACCCTGGGTACCAGACTCACTATATATGAAATAAAATAGAGAGTCTGGTCTAGTGCGCCCCATTCTCGTTCTGGTGTGCTGATATTAACCAATCAGGAGCGAGTGTACAGATTTCTGTACGTTCAAAGGTCACAGCGAAACAATAAACCTAGCTCTGGTATAAAACATTGAACAGAACAGAACATAAATAAATGCTAGCGACCGTAACGATTGAGTTTGAAGATGCTGTTAAAACTGTACTCAAATAATATTTTCCGTATGTTGTGGAACTGAACACAGAACAGCATTGAAAGCCTTGTTTGTAGAGAGAAGAGACACCTTCGCCATATTGCCAACTGGCTTTGAAAAGTCTCTGATATTCCAGGCTGTGCCTCTCGTTGCAAAGAAATTAGGCCTTGTAGTGAAATGCAGTAGATAAGAAACACCGCAAGGCGCCGAGAACAAACAACAACAAACACAGTAAATCAGTTATAGCTAATATTTCGCCTGGCATACGGGGCTTCGCTTGTCATATTGCCCATATTTGCTGTGGTGACCTTCCAACGTGATGATTCTAACCGCCGCGGTGTCCAAGCGCGCTGCCTTCACAGTTAGGAAGTAGACGTTGAAAGTACACACAATTTATGAGGAAAATTACAAAAGACTATGATTAACAATTTGATAATGATTAACATTTAATAACTGCATTGTGCTAACTTTAATTTCATGCTTCGCACATGTTTTTTGCTGCCAAATGGCGTTTTAAACCTGATTGTTATTTTGAGGCAGAAAAGTCTATTACCACTGTATTAAAAATGTAGACTTTAAAGAACTAAATAAAACACATTTGCTTTAAGATTTCCCAAAACTCCTCTGACTACTGAGTTTCTTTATTATTTTTCTGACAGTCTTGTTTCACAGGCCTAGTCTGTTAAATAGACTTCAGTTCTTTCAAGTAAGTTCATCAGAACGAGAATGGGGCGCACTAGACCAGACTCTCTATTATTTTATATAGTGAGTCTGGTACCCAGGGTAATTTTTTTGGAGTCTTGGAAACAGCAGAGCAGTACAGAGCAGTAGCGTGGTGTCTCGGTGTGTGCCTGGCCACAGGAATGACCCAGAAAGAACTTGCAGATGCTGCTCGTCTTTTGTCAAGGGTTGCATCAACTCCAACGACAACGGTTTCAAATACCCCTGCAAGTAATGCCACTGCTTCTTTTCAATCGGAGCACTTACACCAATAGGATCGACTCTTCGTAAAGACTGTCAATCCATTCCCTCGAAATCTTTATACCTTGCGCTGCAAGATAACCGGCAAGGACCTTTGAACCACAGTTTGGATTGAACTGTCTAATTCCTGCAATTCTAACATCCAATTCCTCATCTGGAATTTGGCTGTGCCCCTTGCCGTCAGGCCGTAAAATGAAATTCGTCTTTCAACTGTCCTCGTGGAAACATGCAACAGGCTGCTGATTTGCGGGACAGAGAGCCCCAAATCCAGTAGAGACAAAAATCTGCAGCTCCAAAATGTCACAAAATGGTCTACCCTAGTGTCCATTGTAGGTTAATGGCACCCTAGCTAGAGCGTCTGAATAGCTTCAGGCAAGCGTGTTACTGAGACCCCGTTTACACTGTCCCGTGCAAGTTTGGAACCGTGACAAAACTGTCACGGTTCACCCTTCCGTTTAAACTAGCACTGTAGAACCGAGACGATTTTCCTCTGCTATCCGGAACAGTTTTTGACCCTGCTTTGAAAGCGAATGAATTTCGTACCGTCACGGTTCCGTTTTTGAACGGGACAGTGTAAACACCTATCCGAGGCGATATTGTCACGGATTCACAAAGAGGTCTTTTGTATAGCTGTTTCAGGTTATCGAGGCTTTGATTGTGGCGTAACTACGTTGTCAAATTCTGAAGAAAAGGACATTCTGAAGACAAGACGACGACAGAAAAAGCTTTTATTGTTTCCCAGTCCAAGCCTTCATTGGACTTTGCAGTTTTGTAGTCTAAAATAGCACTGGAAATTGAAGCCACCTTGTCGTCCGTCCAAGTAAAGTTTTTATCGGCCTTCCGCTCCATTTTAGCTTTAATAAAATTTAGATTGTTGACTTCGGTGGCAAAATAAAAGCCTCGGTTGACTAAATACAGCTTCTTCTAAACATTGTTCTACCATTCAATTAAGGTCGTACCGGTACAGTGTAAACGGAACGGCTAAACGGAACAATTTGGAACCGCGACAGTGTAAACACTTGCGAACCGTAACGGTACAAAATTTTCCTGGGACTGGCATCCTCAACAAAATCAACAGTTATTAAAACACCACTAAAATCAATATAATTCTTAGCATTTAAACTAAAACACACTTTTTCAATACTTTGGCGTACAATTTCTATGAGCGCTTCCATTGTGCTTTCAAAAGAAGTCATTTATGGTCCTCGGGCCTATTGGGTCTGTAGCACTCTTTCTTGATAGTGTATGTTTGGTAGTTCCAGGCTCAAAGTAGTAAAAAAGGATATCAGGTTAAGACAAAATCTACCATGTTGTGAAACAGGAAATACAATTTTATAAATCAGAGAGTACCATTTTACAAAGAAGAAAGTGTCGTTTTATAGCAAAGTAGTACCATTTCATAAAACAACTAGTACAATTTTAAAA